>NC_041234.1:23760835-23785853 GCF_002837175.3 Physeter macrocephalus | reverse complement strand
GGCGGGCAGAACCTTAGGACAAATGGTGAAAGCAAAGCTATACAGACAAAATCTCACACAGCAGCACACACATACACGCTCACAAAAAGAAAAAAAAAGGGGAAAATAGTAATGTATCCTGCTCCCAAGGGCTCTGGCACAGACCGGGGGGAGGGAGGGGCACGGATGCGGGGCGAGCCCGCGGCGGCGGCAGAGGCCGACATGACGCTGCACCGGCCCGAGGCGCGCCGCGCGTTCTCGCGGGGAAGCTGTTCCTGGATCCCGGGACCCCGGCAGTGGCGGGCTGCACGAGCTCCCGGGAGGGGCGGTGTGGAGAGTGACCTGTGCTCGCACACAGGCCTCTTGGTGGCGGCAGCAGCAACCCTAGCGTCCCACACCCGTCTCTGCTGTCCGCGCCGACAGCCGCGGCTCGCGCCCGTTTCTGGAGCTCCTTTACGAGGTGCGCTTAATCCCCTCTCCTCGCGCCCCAGGAAGCAAAGAGGCAAGAAGAAGTCACCTGTCTCTTCGGCAGCTCCGCACCCGTTTCTGGAGCTCCTTTACGCGGTGCGCTTAATCCCCTCTTCTCGCGCAGCAGGAAACAAAGACGTAAGAAAAAGTCTCCTGTCTCTTCGGCAGCTCCGCGCCCGTCTCTGGAGCTCCTTTCAGCAGCGCGCTTAAACCCCTCTCCTCGCGCACCAGGAAGCAAAGAGGGAAGAAAAGGTCTGTTGCCTCTTCGGCAGCTCCAGACTTCTCCCGGACTCCCTCCCGGCTAGCCGTGGTGCAGTAACCCCTTCAGGCTTTTTTCACTCTGCCAACTCCAGACCTTTCCCTGGGATCCGACTGAAGCCCGAGGCTCAGCTCCCAGCCCCCGCCCGCCCCGGCGGCAGACTTCTCCCTGGGATCCGACTGAAGCCCGAGGCTCAGCTCCCAGCCCACTGATTCTTTCCTGTCTCTTCTATTCTGCTGTTGAGCTCATCTGTTGAGTTTTAAAATTTTGGTTACTGTATTTTTTAGTCTAAAATTTCCATTTGGTTCTTTATGTCTTCTATTTCTTTATCGAGACTTTCAATATTTTAATTTGTGTCAAGTGTGTTTGTAATTGCTCATGAATTAGTTTCATGAAGCCTGCTTTAAAATCTTTGTCATATAATTTTAACATGTGTTTTGTCTCAGTGTTGGCACCTTTTTTCATTTACTTTGAGATGTTACTCATTCCTAGTATCACAAGTGATTTTTGATCGAAACCTAGACATTTGGGGTGTTATGTTATGACTCTGTATCTTATTTAAATCTTTTGTTTTAGCTGTTTTTTTTTTTTTTTTGACACAGCTCCAGCAAGAGAGGGGTGGTGTCCCTCCCATTACTACCAGGTCAGCATAGAAGTCTACTCAGCTTCTGTTGACATATTTTAGAGGGGATCCCCTTATTACTGCTGGGTGGGATGGGAGTTCAGGCTCCCCACTGGGTCTCCACTGACACACCAGGGAGAGAGAGGGTGGCCTCAATATTGCTGAGCAATGGTGAAAGTCCTGACTCTCCACTAGGTTTCTTCTGATACCACCTCAGCAGAAGGGACACAGGGTGGAAGAACAGATTCCCCATGTGGTTTCCTCATTACCACCCAGCAGGGATGAAAGAGCTGGCTCCAAACTTGGCCTTCTCTGATGCCATCCTGGCAGGTGGGTTGAGGTACCTGGTTTCAGCCTGGCAAGGGTGAAATTCTAGGCTCCTCATTTGGCCTTGCTGTCATGAGTGGAGGTGGGGCCACAGTTTTTTTCGGTGATGTTTAGCTTGAGTAGAGCAGTTACTGTCTAAAAATTTTATTTTCCTGTATGGTTTCTTTCATGGTCCTTTGGCTATAAAGAACAGGCTTTTGGGGCTTTTTTTGTCTGCACTTGTTTGCATTTATGGGTGCCAGCTTCCTCAGGTACAAATCTGGGATATATGAGTCAAAAAGAAAATCCAGACCACTCACTGCCATGTTGTTCCTTGGATACTGAGGTCCTTAGCAGGTCTTCCTTCCTTCTCCACTTTCAGAGTCTTCTTATGTTCATTTTATACATAGTGTCCAGAGTTTTTAGTTGAACTTAGTGGGAGGAGTAAGGAAAAGTATGTCTGTTCCATCTTCTTGGAAACAGATGTCCTTAAGTTTTAAAAACTTTTTATTAAAACATAACATACATACAGAAAAGGGCACATATCTTAAGTATACAGGCCAATGAATGTTCACTAACAATACACCTATGTAAACAGAACTTGGGTCCAGAAGCAGAACAACGCCCCTTAGAAGCCCCCTCATGCCCCCTCTGATCACTAGCCTCACTTACAATGTTAACCACTATCTAACTTCTGACAATATAGATTACTGCAGCCTGTTTTTATACTTTATATAATGGGTCCCTTTAAAAACTGGAAATATCCCTGGGAGATTTAATGCCTTAAGATGTCATTGACCAACACCTTATAATGGATTAGTTTATCATATAATTGTGTTTATGTTCAATACGAATAAATTTAATAATAATATTACAAAATACTTTAAAGTTTATAATAGCCTTTCTCATGATTTATATCATTTGATCCTCACATATTTTTATGATATATAATATAATATTGATATAATTATGAGGTGGATTATATTATTAGCTTCATTTAAGGTGAGAAAATTGAGGCTCCAGAGAAGTTAAATGATTTGTCTAAGGTCACCCAGGTAATAGGCAGAAAGATTTAGTAGCTCCAGGAGAAAGACCTTCTTTGTCCCCTTGTCCGTTTATCAATTTTAGAGAAGGTTCTGATTGGCTCTGTTTTGGTCACGCGACCACAAAATGCCTATCAAAGAGGGGCAGGGCACTATGATTGACTGGCCCACCAGGGTCATGTGGATTAGAGGAAGGGATCTTAAAGTGACCCATACAAAGAAATGAAAAATCATGCTGGACAGACAACTTCAGTTACCACAGTCCACAGTGGGACACAACCAGTTCTACCTATTTCTCTATTTTTATGGAAATGTGAAAATAATCAAAATCTCTCTTTCTTTCTGTATCCACATTTTTATGACTCATTTTAACAGTTTAGAATTACATTTCGTAAAATCTGGAATGGACTGTAGGGACCATTTATCTCATTACATAGATGAGGAAGAGGAAGCTGAAAAGAAAATACATTGTCCAATTTCATATAAATACTTGCTTTGTGTTTTTTCTCCATTTTTATTTATTATAAAAATAATTTAATGAGATAAACAATTTTTAAAAAATAATTTTATTTATTTATTTATTTATTTATTTATTTATTTATGGCTGTGTTGGGTCTTTGTTGCTGTGCACAGGCTTTCTCTAGCTGTGGTGAGTGGGGGCTACTCTTTGTTGTGGTGCCGTGGGCTTCTCATTGCTGTGGCTTCTCTTGTTGCGGAGCATGGGCTCTAGGTGCACAGGCTTCAGTAGATGCAGCACGTGAGCTCAGTAGTTGTGGCTCACGAGCTCTAGAGCTCAGGCTCAGTAGTTGTGGTGCACGGGCTTAGTTGTTCCGCAGCATGTGGGATCTTCCCGGACCAGGGCTCGAACCCGTGTCCCCTGCATTGGCAGGCAGATTCTTAACCACTGCGCCACCAGGGAAGTCGCGAGATTAACAATTTTTAATGAAGAAATATGCAAAATGCAAAATGAAGAAATTCTAGAGATCTGCTGTCAAACATATACCTACAGTTAAATATGTTAAGGATAGACCTCATATTAAATGTTTTTTCTAAAAAAGCCCTGCAAAACAAAAAACACCAGAAAAGAACACAAGGAAATTTTTTAAGGTGATGGATATGTTTAGTACTTTGTGGTGATACTATCACAGTTGTATGCATATGTTCAAACCCATCAAGATGTATACGTTAAACATATGCAATTTTTGTATATCAATTATACCTCAATAAAGCTTAAAAAAGGAAAATTCCACAACATCAGCACTCAATACAATAAATATTTTCACGTGTATTCCAGACATTATCAAGATATGTATATATTTAGACATAGTTGTAATCATGGTATACATTGGCTTTCAAAAAAATGAAAGGCCACATATACATATTTTTCTAATAACAGTGTATTTCTATACTGCAAAATTTGCAGGTAACTGGCTTATATCTGTCATTTGGTGAGAGGTGAAAACTTCCCTGCAAGGTTGTGGGAGCTCTTGTTTTTCTCTTGATTTTCTCAAGCTGGATTAGCACCTCCTCCTGACCCAGAACTTTGGCCTTGAGCAAAGCTGTGGAATAGGTGGAGGCCTCTGGAGTTCTCCATTTCTCCCTGTGAGGGTATATTCTTCCTCCAGTGCTGTTCCAGATCCTCACCTCCTCAGTCCCTGCCTCTTCCTGGGGCCTTTTCTAGCTCTCAGAGTGTTGACATCTAATTCCTACTCAAGGACTCACTGATTGTTTTGATCTTGGCAGAAACTCATTCAAAGTACAACCTCTCAGGGACATCATTCTTTGAGAAAGGGATCCTTCTAAGACAGAGCAGTGTTCCTAAACTGAAAAAAGAGAAGAAACCTGTTTGTAGAGGGCCCCCTACAAGAAAATTGGCCCTGTCATAGTGCTGAGGCTGCAAAGACAATAAGGCACAATCTCTGCCTCCAAAGAGTTCAAATTTCCAGCTTCATTCCAGGTGCCTGTAGTAACCTCCAGCTATCTGCAGGCTGCCCCACCTCTGCCTAAAACAGTAAGGGGTCCTTGGACTCTCCATCAGTAGGTCCTGTCAGACAAGGCACCAGGGAAGCCCCTACACTGAATCTTTTAAGTGGCAAAACTCTTCCAGGATCATAAACACCACTCAGGGATTTCTCACCTTTGCCAAGCATCAAAGCTCCCCCACTTTTATTCTAGACGGGAAAACCCCCCTCCAAATGTCTACCTGAAAAATACTAGCTTAAAAAGAGCCTGGACTTCCCTGGTGGCACAGTGGTTAAGAATCTGCCTGCCAGTGCAGGGGACATGGGTTTGAGCCCTGGCCTGGGAAGATGCCACATGCTGCAGAGCAACTAAGCCCATGCACCACAACTACTGAGCCTGCGCTCTAGAGCCCATGAGCCACAACTACTGAGCCCTCGTGCCACAACTACTGAGCCCACATGCCGCAACTACTGAAGCCTGTGTGCCTAGAGCCTGTGCTCCACAGCAAGAGAAGCCACCACAATGAGAAGCCCGTGCACCGCAACAAGAGTAGCCCCCCTTGCTGCAACTAGGGAAAGCCCATGCACAGCAACGAAGACCCAATGCAGCCAAAAATAAATAAATAAAGTTACAAAAACAAAAAACAAAAGCAAAACAAAAAGAGCCCAACTTTGTTTTTCTAAATCCTCTATGCTAAAACTTAGACACATCTGTTATCTGATTTTAGAGGAATCCTAGCTCTTTCCATTTGCAAATCTGAGCTCACTAGAAAATATTTTATAAATCATATGTTACAGGACAATAATACAGACAAAAATGTATTAAAATGATCTCTCCACATACACTCTCTCAACTTAATAAGCTGCTTTTATAAGCACTGGAGAGTAGAGATCCTACTAATATGTTTTAGGTTTTGTGTTAATTATGCTAATGAAACTTTAATAAAACTTTGGCTATGTTGTCATTTTAAAAATGTATCAGAATATACCACCAGTCAGCAAAAATCATGTCAAGTAAAAGACCCTGTATTGAATTTTTGAAAGTATGACAATACGGCAGGATAAATAGGGGGGAAATTAATGAGATGACTAATTGAAATTTTGTTGGTACTTCCTGATTGTTTCCATCAGTGGCCATTAATTTGCTTAAAAGGGCTTTTGTGACTCACACATATGATAAAATTTCATAAGTCTTGCATTTTGTACAAGGGAACCTGGTTGAATCAACATTTCCAATTACCAGCTACATTGTAGGCTTTACTAAACAAATAAATACTCTTGAGAATATATAAACAGAAACATAAGTTACATATTTGCTTGTTGATTCCACCCCATTAGGGTAAAATGTGCAGCCCAAGATATTTAACTGATAAATGTTGCTAATAAAGCTGCTCCTGCTGTCCTGCATGAAAATGTATATGTTTACAAAATTATGAAAGAAGCTATCTTAAGCCTGGAAGGTAGACGCTACATCTTGAGGTCTATAAAAGCCTTTTACATGGAGAAAAATTCTTCCATTGTGTTTGAATCATTGTTATGACATACAAACAACAACAAAGTCACTTAATTTACTTGAGGTCTATTTGACACTATGACTTTGGGCTTTTATCTTCCATTCAACTCAACAAACTTAAGTGTCTACATTTCGACTTTAGTCACTGGTAAAGTCACTTCATCTCTTTTTAAAGGCCCCTTTAATATGGTTTGGCTCATATACACTGTATTTGCCTAAGAAGAATGAGCTAGAATGGCATGGGAACTGTAATAACAACAATTATGAAAGCAACAACAAGGGCTAATGTTTATTCAGTGCTTACTGTGTGCCGAGTATCCTTTATACACACTGTCTCATTTTAGCCTTATAACAACTGCATGAGATAAGTCTCATTATCATCCCTATTTTAGAGATGAGAAAATAGGTACAGAAAGCAAAGAACTTGCCCGAGGTCATACCATTAGGGATGGCAGAGCAGGACCCAAACCCAGCATCCTAGATAAGCCCTTGGTGCTAGCTTGTAGTTAGCCATAGCTGAGCCGGCAAAAATCAGTTTTCTGAAGTAACTAACTACTGAACAAATATGGAACACCAAACTTCAGTCTGTGTCTGTAGTTGTCAAGAGATGTTCTTAACTAACAACCTTTGTTTTACTTTCCAAATGGTTTTACTTTGTCGGCTTTGAAGCCAATATCTTGTCAAAGGGATTATTTAATCACTCTAAGAACTAAGTCTGGGGACCGATTACCTTTGCCAGATTCTGAGGATGCCTGAGGTTGGTTGAGGTGATTTAGGAGAGGACCCGACTACATAATTTATTGGTTCCAGTCTTGGCTGATTCTTCCAGTCCTATCTTCTACAGCCTTCATCTACCACCATTGTAGGCTGAATAATGTCCCCCAGAGATATCAGGTCCTAAGCCCTAGAACTGTGAATGTTACCTAATTTTGAAAAAGGGTCTTTGCAGATGTGATTAAGTTAAGTATCTTTTTAAAAAATTAATTAAGTTTTAAATTGAGGTATAGTTGATGTACAATATTATACAAGTTTCAGGTGTATGCATAGTGAGTCACAATTTTAAAGGTTATACTTCATTTATATTATTATAAAATATTGGCTATATTCTCCGTGTTGTACAATATATCCTTGTAGCTTATTTTACACCTAATAGTTTGTACCTCTTAATCCCCTACCCCTATATTGCTCCCCCCTCCCCTCTCCCCACTGGTAACTACTAGTTTGTTCTATATATCTGTGAGTCTGCTTCTTTTTTGTTATAGTCACTAGTTTGTTGTATTTTTTAGATTCCACATATAAGTGATATCATACAGTATTTGTATTTGTCTTTCTCCGTCTGATTTATTTCACTAAGCATAATGCTCTTCAAGTCCATCCATGTTGCTACAAATGGCAAAATTTTGTTCTTTTTCATGGCTGAGTAGTATTCCATTGTGTGTGTGTGTGTGTGTGTGTGTGTGTGTGTGTGTGTGTGTGTGCGCGCGTGCACGCACCACATCTTCTTTACCCATTCATCTGTTTATGGGCACTTAAGTTGCTTCCATATCTTGGCAATTGTACATAATGCTGCTATGAACATGGGGGTGCATGTATATTTTCAAATTAGTGTTTTTGTTGTTTTGGCTATATACCCAGGAATGGAATTGCTAGATCATATGGTAGTTCTAGTTTCAGTTTTTTGAGAAACCTCCATACTATTTTCCACAGTGGCTGCACCAATTTACATTCCTACTAACTGTGTATGAGGGTTCCCTTTTCTCCACATCCTTACCAACGTTTGTTATTTGTGGCCTTTGTGATGATAGCCATTCTGACAGGTGTGAGTGATATCTCATTGTGTGTTTTTTTTTTTTTGTTGTTGTTGTTTTGCGGTACGTGGGCCTCTCACTGTTGTGGCCTCTCCCGTTGCGGAGCACAGGCTCCGGACGGGCAGGCTCTGCAGCCATGGCTCACGGGCCTAGCCGCTCCGCGGCATGTGGGATCTTCCCGGACTGGAGCACGAACCCGTGTCCCCTGCATCGGCAGGCAGACTCTCAACCACTGCGCCACCAGCGAAGCCCTCATTGTGGTTTTAATTTGCATTTCTCTGATGATTAATGATGTTGAGCATCGTTTTATGTGCCTGTTGGCCATCTGTGTCTTCTTTGCAAAAATGTCTATTCAGGTCTTCTGTCCGTTTTTTAACTGGGATTATCGCGGTGCGCGGGCCTCTCACTATCGTGGCCTCTCTTATTGCGGAGCACAGGCTCCAGACGCGCAGGCTCAGTAATTGTGGCTCACGGGCCCAGTTTCTCCACGGCATGTGGGATCTTCCCAGACCAGGGCTCGAACCCGTGTCCGCTGCATTGGCAGGCAGATTCTCAACCACTGCGCCACCAGGGAAGCCCTGTCTTTTCATTTTGTTAATGGTTTCCTTTGCTGTGCAAAAGCTAAATTAAGGATCTTGAGATGAAGAGATTGTCCTAGATTATCCAGGTGGGCCCTAAATGCAATCGTATTTATCCTTATAAGGGGGTGGGGCAAAGGGCGATTACACACACACACACACACACACACACACACACACACACGCACACACACGCTGATGTGAAGATGGAGGCAGAAATTGTAGTGATGTGGCCGCAAGCCAAGGAATACTGGCAGCCACAGAAGCTGGAAGAGACAAGGAATGGGCTCTCCTCTAGAGGCTCTGGAGGGAGAGTGGCCCTGCCTACATCTTGATTTTGGCCCGGTGATACTGATTTCAGATTTCTGGCTTCCAGAACTATAGGAGAATAAATGTGTGTTGTTTTAAGGCATCAAGTATGTGGTCATTTGTTACAGCAGCCACAGGAAACTAATACAATTGCTAATCCTTGCTGAGACATTATGTTCCAGCTTTGAAGAGGAAACTGAAGTTCTGTTTTAGTGTGTGGTTTATCAGGCAAATGAACAGCTGAACTTCAATCCAGGATTTCCCTCCGTGACACACACAGAACATCACTGGTGGTATGTGTGTGTCAGGAGGCACTTCCTAAGCCATGTGTCCCTCTTTAGCTCTTGCACGCTGCTGTTACTGCTGTCTTGGGTTACCCCACAAGCACAAGCATCCCATGACCTTGGAAGATCAAGAAGAGAGTTACTGTGCCTTCTAATGGATGGGAAATGCCAGATTTCAAATGTCACCGGGGCAGTGTGTAGAGAGGTCAACAATGTGGGGCTAGAACTCTGTGTACATTCTGCCTTAGGCTCACTTAACAAATGAACATTTTTTTCATGCCTTTTGGCAGCCTGGCACCTCTGCACACCCTCCCTATGTCAGGAGGACTTTGTATATTTTGCCTCCCAAGGAAGAAGGCAGAAACTTGCTTTCTCAGACTGACTTGCAGCCAGGGTGTGGGTATATAACGATGCTCCCATGAGAGCCCGTGATTTGGAAAAGGATGAAGGCAGAGGCACGGCACAGAATCCATTCTAGTGAGGATGGCAGAACCTGAAGGAGAAGTTCCAGCCTTCAGGGCAGCAATGGCAGAGGTCCTAGTGGGAGAGTCCCATGCCCAGCACTGGCCATGTGAACAGTGGTGCTCAGGCCCAGCAGCGGGAGCAGTCTGATGGCATACTTCCTGCTTACAAGCCTGATTCTCTCACTGCCCTAGAGATACTGTGAGCTCCCCTAATATCCCTCAATACATTCCTTTTTGTTTAACCAATCAGAATGGATGTTTTTGCAACTAAGGACCTGCCTGATGCACCTGCTGTGTGGTTCTGTGTTACCATCTTGCTGCCTGGTTGCTTCAGGCAGAAGATGGGCCCTGTGAGCTATCTGTGGGACTTGGTTTTCCTGATCCCCACTTCTTGTAATCCAGCTTTCTAGAGCTTAGCAGGAGGTAAATGAGAGCTTAAAGCAGACAGGCATCTGGGATGTTGAGATCCTGAGCAGATCAGCTGTAAGGTTGGTGGGTTTCAGCAGTGGGCTCAAAAGTGCATGTTGGCCCTTAGTTTCACTTGGTGGCCTGGTCAAGGGCACTGTAGAAAATGAGAGAGCCTTGCTCTATTCAACAGCCCACTCACAGTGGGCAGGACTTCTCCAAACAAGCCATAGAATGGCACCAGCGACACAGATCTCTTTAGCTGAACTTATTTCTCAGTCCATACAACTTAGCTCTTTATCAGATGCCATCTGATATCATGCTCTAGTTGTCTCATGAGGACCCAGCAAGACTGAAAACTCCTTGAGAGCAGACCACCATCTCCTCCTTCTTTTGGCTCTTTATGGCACCTGGCTCAGAGGTGAATACACAGGAATCATGCAGTACATGCTGCTGGACGTAAGGGCATGAGGAGTGGAGAAGCAGCCTTCATTTCATCCTTTTCAGTTCATTATCACGCTCTGAGGAAAGAGGAACTGATGGTTTTGGTGAGCACAATCTTCCTGCTGCTTCTGTATTCTCAGGTGGAGGGGTGATGTTTTCCTGAGACCAGGGCTCTGGGCACAACCCCTCAGACTCCCTTTTACCCTCACACTGTCACACAGACCTGAATATACCATTGGATTAAAAAGCTGTTCTGTAAGGGCCAACTTTTAATTGATGAGCCATTCACAACTAGTTGTTACAGTAAAAAATAGACTTGAAAGCATTTGTCAGGGTTTATTCTCATGATTAAAAATTTTGCACTTGTCATTTGTGTTTAGAACTCTGAAGAACTCAAACAGATGGACATTCTGGTGCATAGGAATTATTGGTTTTTTAGTGCCACTTGTTATTTGCTTTACACAAGTTGGTGGAAAAACTGTGGTTTAGTTCTTCATTTTCCCCCAAATGTATATGTTCATATAAATACACAAATTATAGAATAAATATAGTTGGAATACCATTATTATATAGAGTTTCAACTATATATGATAAATATGGTACCTTCATGAAGATTTAATCTCAACTCACTTCTTTCCTAGATTGAAAACAGTATACTTTTTCAATTTATGTCACCAGTCTGGACCTCATTTTCCACCTCTCTAACAAAAGGAGAGTTAAATGTTTATTCCTCTGAGATGGTATTTTTGTTTTTATAGTACACTCTGGGAATTCCGTTAGCTTAAGCCCTGAATCACCTGGCTGGTAGTTTAAGCATCAGTTAATTGCAAATAGGTCTGGATTTCCACCCCATTTCCTACTGTAATGGATGTGATTTTTATTTTTATTTATTTATTTATTTTTTTTTTTTTTTTTTTTTTTTTTTTTTCCCGTTGCGGAGCACAGGCTCCGGACGCGCAGGCTCAGTGGCCATGGCTCCCGGGTCCAGCCGCTCCGCCGCATGTGAGATCTTCCCAGACTGGAGCACGAACCCGTGTCCCCTGCATCGGCCGGCGGACTCTCAACCACTGCGCCACCAGGGAAGCCCGTGATTTTTATTCTTGCTTGATGCATTATTGTGGTGTTCCCCCAGCCCCATCCTGAACAATTATATTTCTTTGTAGGTGGTGGCTTTCACGATAAAGCAATATATCGTTCCAACAGAGAGGCTCTGAATTTATTTCTTTATTAGCTGTTGAACCAAGAACATTATAATGCACAGGGTGAATAAAATAAGAGCTGCATGTGAAACTATTCACCTGGCAGGGTCTCACACAAGTGCAGTGAATATTACTCCTGACAGCCATTCAAAATGTAACTGCATCCACAGAGAATAATATATCCCTTTAACCCTTTTTGGTTAGGTTATTTACTTCTCTGCCCTGTCTTCAGCCACCAATCTTTTTAGAATAGTGACTTTCAAGCTTTTCTGAGCCCAACTCAAATACGTTTTACATCACACACACACACAGAAATATAAAACTGAACAGCTTAACAAATCCATATCTACTCTCACCACTTGTGAAAAAGCCTGATAATTTCTACTCTGTTCTAATTAATAAAATTGATTGATACTAAATTGATTTCAAATCCTGCCAATGGGTTCTCAAACCACAGTCCAAAAAAAACAATTTTGAAAGCTATTCCTCTGGTATTCAAATAAGAAATCAGAAAGATCTTAATTTCCTCAACTCTTTTTTTGCTATTTCTTCTGAGATTGACTTCCATATTTCTAAATAGTATGAATACACTCCTATTTCTTTATTTTTTTTGCTTTTGGATATAATCCATTTTCCTCTTGTGGGAAATGAGGATTTAGCTCCCTTCCATGCACCTTCTTCAAATATGCACGTATTTCCCCTCCTTACCTCCCAAAATATCATGTTTTTTTTATTAAGTCAATATTCATTGTTTATATTATCATGGTTGTATGTATTAGGCTCCTAGCAAGAAACAGATGGCACACTCAAATTGGGTCATTTGAAAAGAGTTTAATAAAGGATCATTTAAAATTTTTTTCTTAATTATTTATTTTTGTTAGGCACTTATTATTTTTTTAATTGAAGTGTAGTTGATTTACAATGTTGTGTTAGTTCCAGGTGTACAGCAAAGTGATTCAGATATATAGAAGGCTGGCCAAAAAGTTCGTTCGGATTTTCCGTAACCTGGACGAACTTTTTAGCCAACCCTATGTATATTCTTTTTCAGATTCTTTTCCCTTATAGGTTATTACAAAGTATTGAATATAGTTCCCTGTGCTATACAGTAGGTCCTTGCTGATTATTTTATATATAGTAGTGTGTATATGTTAATCTCAAATTCCTAATTTATCCCTCCCCCCCTTTTCCCTTTAATAAGGGACCATTTGTAAAAGTGTGGGCATGGTATAGGGAAACAACTAGGGACAGGGCTGGTAAAACTGGGGGGGGGGTCCCATGACCACTCCTAGGCCCCAAAGAACCTGGGGACCAAGGGCTGAATAGACGGAGCTGCCTGATCGCAGATGTAGCCATTGTGAAAGCATGCAGCCAGCCTGAGACGACCACGTTAGGAAGACAGCCAGGAATGACATAGCCCTAACCCGTCCTCCTCCCTCCCTCTGCTGTCTTGCTGGGGCTCTCCAGGGGCAAAACCCTCCTGGAAGCCAGAGGGCACGGGAGCCTGTTGATGGAGTCCACAGAGGTCCATCTCCTGGACACAGAGCAGGTGGAGAAGGGTAGATGGATCTGGAAGGCGAAGAGAACATAGTTGGCACATTATGTCATTAGTATTCACAGCTGAGCACATTTTGTGTTCTTTCCTTTCTTAAATAACTCTTATTTGCCTTGGAGTTAATAATTGGCTTCTTTCTTTTTTTAAAAAAATTTCTTTATTTCTTTAATTTTGGCTGCATTAGGTTTTCGTTGCTGCACGCAGGCTTTTTTTTGTTGCCTCAAGCGGGGGCTACTCTTCGTTGCAGTGTGCGGGCTTCTCATTGCAGTGGCTTCTCTTGTTGCGGAGCACGGGCTCTAGGCACGTGGGCTTCAGTAGTTGTGGCACGTGGGCTCAGTAGTTGTGGCACGAGGGCTCCAGAGTGCAGGCTCAGTAGTTGTGGTGCACGGGCTTAGTTGCTCCACGGCATGTGGGATCTTCCCGCAGCAGGGCTCGAACCCGTGTCCCCTGAATTGGCAGGCGGATTCTTAACCACTGTGCCACCAGGGAAGCCCCTTGGCTTCTTTTCTTAAAAAAAAAAAATTGGGAGGGGGTTTCTTATGTTTTAAATCTAATCTTTTACTAAAGTTATTCAAACTTCTAAACAGTAAATCAGTCCTACAAAGCTAATGATGAAAAAAGAACAGTCCTCTGCTCCCCATCACCTCCATTTTTCACTCCCCAAAGGCAACCGTTTGCTTCTCTCGTAACTGTTTCTTTTGGTATTTCCCTTCGTATCCCTAAATAACATACTTATGTTGATGGCTCTTGCTTTGTACAGTGTAGGCATTATCTATTGATGTTTCCATTTGAAAAATAAAGATTTTTGCTCCTTCACGAACTCAGCCCTTCTTGCTTACCACATCCAGCTACACTTTCCATTCTTCAAGCCTCCCAGTATAGATATATCATGATTTGGCTGAACCCATATTCATTCTTTACATTATTATAATATGTAAATGTAATTCATGACTAAGCTATGTAGTATCCCATGATTACTTGTCCTTGCTTGCTCAACTTTTTCTTCCTCCTGGAATTAATAGTTGTCTGGTTTTCTCACTTGTGTTGTTCCCTACATACTTATGATGAATTCATCCCCCCAATCTTCCTTTATCATCTTTATCTCCTTTCAATGTGTTCAAATTCATCAAGTATTCCATCAGTTTCATCTTCTTGAAGAACTCCTTCTTGGAGATATTTGACTCATTCTAATCTATATTGATCGTCCTCTACTCCTGGGGCTCAGCCGCTGTCCTGGTGTTTCCTTTCACTATCATCCTGGGAGCTCCCATCACCTCTCTCTTGAGTTACATCCCCTGTTTCCTGGTCCCCGTGTCTTTCTCTTCCTTTGTTTTGATGAAGCAGTTCCAGTAGTTTCTGAGAATTGGGTGCATGGGAAGTAAATTTTTTGAGACTTTGCATATCAGAAAATATCTTTAATTTATCCCCACATTAATTGATTGTTTTGCAGGTATAGAATTCTAGGTTAGAATTAATTTTCCTTGGCATTTTGAAGTTTCCATTGTCTTCTAGGTTCCAAATGTTGCTGTTGAGAAGTTCAGACTCATTCTGATACATGATCCAATGTAACTATTTTTTTCCCTGAATTAATAAGGAAAATATATTATCTCACATAACAAGAAGTCCAAAAGTAGGAATGTTTCAGGATTGGTTAAGTTCTTTCCAGCTTTATACTCTTCCATCATGAGCTTGCAGGCTTTCCTAGCCTGTCTCCCCTCATGGTCATAAAATGGCTGCCTTAGGTCCACATGTTGCCTCCAGACAATACCGTATTCAGCAGCAGAAGACAGTCATCTCTTTCTTTTGTGTTTTATTAAAAATGAGAAAACCTTTCCCAGAAATTCCTCTCTGACTTTTCTTCCCACATCTTTGGCCAGAGCTGGGTCAAAGCCCTTCTTTAATTCAATCACTGACAAAGGGGAATAGGATCACTCTGATTGACTTACACAATCATGCTGGAGGTAAAGTCCCTTTTCCTGAGGAAGAGATATCTGAACAAAATAAGGATTCTGTTAGCAGGTGAGGGAGGGATGGGATGGCTGTTGGCTAGGCAACCAACAGTGTCTGTTACAGCATGGAGTCTGGCACATAGTAAGCATTAAATATATGTTATTAACTCTTAATAGCTGTGGGAACTTATTCAAGTCAGATACCTCCTAGAATTCCAATTTCCTCATCTTTAAAATGGGGATAGGATTATCTCATTTGTTGGATGGTTATAAAATTAAAAGAGATGACATATATAAAGTCTTTGGTCTTTATCATTATTAATAAATGATAGCTATTTATTATAGTTGCATATAATTATTGCCAGAGTACCAAGTTTCCTGAGATTGACCCCAGCCTGGTGTGACTAATCTTTCCCCTGCAGCTCATAGAATATTTTCTTTGTCTCCTGTGTTCTGAAATTTCATGATTATGTGTCATGGTATAGTTGGTGTTTTTTCCTCAGCTCACACACAGTGAACCCTTTCATCCTGGAAACATATCCTTCAAGTCAGAGAAGTTTTCTTGAATTATTTCTTTGATGATTTCTACTCTTCCATTTTCCATGTGTTCTCACCCCAGAACTCATATTTTTCATATGTTGGACTTCTTGACTGACCCAAAGATTTTTTTTAATCTTTTATCTCCTATTTTCCATCTGTCTTTTTGATCCACATTCTGGGAGATTTCCTCAACTTTAGCTTCCAATCCTCCTATTGAGTTTTTCATTTCTCTTATCCTATTTTTAATTTCTAAGGATTCTTTTCTATTCTCTTAATGTTTTCTTTTTATTTGGTCACATTATCTTCTCTTATTTTCAGAAAATAATAGATATCAAAGATGATACCTTTCAGCATAGTCTCAGTTTCCTCCAAATTCTTTTTTCTCAATGTCTTGCACCTTAGAGTTTCATGAGACGTCTGGCGGTCCTAGGCTATCTTCTCACTTTTAAGATTATAATCTAAAAACCTGATTGGATGAGAACTTGGTTGGGGTTGTTGATTAAAGATTTCACTGTAATCTAGATATCAGGATAGTTAGGTCTTTTGTCTTGGGCTGTCAGGTTTTCAGAGAAGAAGCTTCCAATCTCCTGCCTGGAGAATATATATCTGACTTTCAGTGGAAGTCATGTGGGAGAAGAGTGATGAGGTCCTGATGTTCAGTAAGCTTTTGTTTAATTCCTGTTTTCAATGTAGGATCCCACTCTAAACAGTGCTTAATGTCCCCCAGTCCAGAGACCCTTTCCCCTCCAGAGAATATACCTCAGTATTCAGCTGGAGTGGAAGGAGCTGCAGTTCCTTTGCTGAGCTTGAAGATCTTGGTTTAAACTTGCTTCTAATACCAACACTGCCAGTTATTATGTTACTGTCTCCCAGCTCTAAGCCCAACTCTTCTGTACTCAGTTTTGTAACAGCTGGGGTTGGGACTCTGCAAACCACAGTCATTTTGCCAGCTGTTCCTTGTTAGGCTCTTCCCATAGAGGATAACAGAGGAAAACTAGAAGGCTGGGGAAAAAAGAAGGAACAAGCTACTTCTGGTTGTCTTCCTACTGCTGTGAGCAGCACCCAGCAATGCTTCTTCACTTCAGCAGCAGTTCCTCCAGCAGTAGGAAGTTGGTTTGCAGTTTTTCTTACACTCACAGAAGCAGCTTCATCGTGGCCCCACACCAGAGACACCAGCACCAGCTGAGCAGCAACACCTTCCCAGGGGTCTGGGTCACAACCCCATGGGCCCTTCCTCCAAGCTTCTAGGTTCTAATAACACCATCCTTTTCCCTTTTTTTGCCTCCAGCCCTGGGAGTGGTAGCTGCTTCCTGTAGTTACTGCCTCCATGATACCTTAGAGTTCTCTTTTTACCCTTTCAGTTACCTAGTTAATAACTTTATGCCTAGTTAACAATTCTTTGTATTAAATTCCTTTTGTTCAAATAACTGGTGTGGTTTCTATCTCCTGACTGATAACAGCCATTTTCAACGAAACCTCTTGTTTTCTAGCCGCACTTCAACCCACTTTCAGAGGTATGGGTTGCCTCCAAATCCCAAATAGTTCTGGAGTTTCACAGCAGAAATGAGCGTGCTTCTTGGTCTCCCTAATCTCCTTTAGAAACTTAAGAGTCAGCCTCTTCTGGTCTGCGGGGTCAGTAACTACTTGTCCATCTGCTTTCTTGCTTCTAAAACTTTGTTGCTTTCTTTCCCAATCTCTTTGTCCCTGTAGAGTTTTGCTTTTTAGAAAATCTTGTTTATTGTCATAATGGACTTTGGGGGAGAGAACTCGTTACTTAAAAAAAAATAGAACAAGAGACTAATTTTTTAAAAGGAATAACAATGACCTTGGAAAAATACCTCCACAACAAGTCTGGGTGGTTGTCTCCTCTTGGGGGAGGAGAGTGGAGCAGGATCCAGGAGAAAACAAGGGGAAATTTCTTTTACTCTATTTCTAAATTCTATATATGCGTTTCAATTGTTCTATGCATGATAAATTTCATGATTTTTGAAAAGGTTAACTTCAACATGCAACTATATCAGTTACCATGTATTCAGCTGCATAGAATACAAACTTGACCACAGAGGTAACCAAACAGGAGTATATTTTTCTCCCATAATGAAGAAGTTTAGGAGAAGGCAGTCCAAGATTAGTACAATATCTCCATAGTGTCATGGGCACCCAGGCTCCTCCTAGCTTTGGGTGCGATCATGCTTGGCTTTTTGTCTTCCTGCTTCTTAGATGGCTGTTTCATCTCTGATGATCACATCCATATTTTAGGAAGAATGGTGAAGGACAAAGGGCAAAAAGCCAAAGAGAAAAGCTAGCTGAGTTGGCCTCCCTTTAAAAAGCTTTCCTTGTATACCTGAAGCTAATATAATGTTATTTGTCAGTTATATTTCAATTTGAAAAAATAAATAATGTTTTTTGGAAAAAAGTGAAACCAGGCCCTCGTATGTTTAAATTATGATTAAAATCGGTTTATGATCAAATAAAAAGTAAGAACTGACATCTGGGGAAAAGTATGTGAAAAAGATGAAACCATGCTGTGCTTAATTAAAGAAGTTTACATTGTGGATGACTAAACTGGCATACCAGCCCCCTGGCACTATTTCCAAAATGTCCTTGCTCTCAGGTTGTTTACTGTAAAGTGTCCACATTATAAAATGAAATATGTGTGTAATTGTCTCACAAACCATGCCTGGCCCTGTGTCTTGGCTCTGTGTTGTAAATACAGAAGGGCAAGGATGCTGTTTTGACAAGTATTGAGTCACCTGTGGGTAGAATTTTTTTCTTTAAAATTTTTAAAAAATTTTTTTCTTTAAAAAATTTTTTTCTTTAAAAAAAATTAATTTATTTTTAATTGAAGTATAGTTAATTTACAATGTGTTAGTTTGTGTTAGTTTGTGGTGTACAGCAAAGTTTATAGTTTATAGTTTATTATTTATAATAAATAGTTTATTATTATAAAATATAGTTTATTATAAGATATTGAATATAGTTCCCTATGTTATACAGTAGGACATTGTTTATCTATTTTATATACATAGTAGTTTGTACCTGCTAATCCCAAACTCCTAATTTATCTCCCCCTCTCCCCCTCTATTCCATCTGGTAACCATAAGTTTGTTTTCTATATCTGTGAGTCTGTTTTGTAAATAAGTTGATTTATATCATTTGTTTAGATTCCACATATAAGTGATATCATATGATATTTGTCTTTCTCTGTCTGACTTACTTCACTTACTATGATCATCTCTAGGTCCATCCATGTTGCTGCAAATGGCATTAGTTCATTCTTCTTTATGGCTGAGTAATATTCCATTGTATATATGTACCACATCTTCTTTATCCAGCCATCTGTCGATGGACACTTAGGTTGCTTTCATGTCTTGGCTATTGTAAATAGTGCAGCTATGAACATTGGGGTGCATGTATGTTTTCAAATTAGAGTTTTCCCCAGATATATGACCAGGAGTGGGATTTCTGGATCATATGGCAACTCTATTTTTAGTTTTTTAAGGAACCTCCATACTGTTCTCCATAGTGACTGCACCAGAATTTGATCTGACCTATTTATTGTCAGATTTTAAAATTATTGTCATTTTTAAAAGCACTTGCAAAATTTGCATATATGTCTGCCTACGTAGATGCCCATGAAAATTGGGTAATGGAATTCCAAACAGTCCAATTTTTTCTTATAAACCCAAATCTATGTAGTGCATACCCTCTCTATGGACATTACTAGGAGGCAAATACAAACTTTATATACATATTTTGATGCTCCTTTGAAAAAACTTAAAAAAAAAAAAGCTTCCCTGAATGGCCCAAGCAGCAACCTTGCTTACTTCTCATTGTGTAAGACTCTAGTCACAGGCCTCCCTGAACAAAGAAGTCTGGAAAAGTGATATGTTTTACCTGGGCACTTTGTCTGAACAAAACCAGAGCCTCATGAGGAAGGAGGATTTGTGAAGGAAATTCTTTGGAGAGGGCTATTGCCATGCTATGAGTATCCCCTCCCCTGTCCAGGGGAAGGGAGGGGAGCTGCCTTCTCACCCAAGCATCATGAGAGGTACAGGAAGAAGTGCAAAATGGATATTACCTAGGCAACTAATGGTATCTTCTACAGTTGCCATAAGGATTAAAATAGACTATTTTAATAAGGATTAAAATAGTCTATATTAATAGAGACAATATTTACAGAGCCCCTAGCAGTGTGTCACAGTGATCATCCAATAAATCTAAACCTCTTTAAAAACTATTCATCCCAACCTATCTGGTTCATTAAAGAGAAAAAAAAATGAGAAAAGAGAACCAAACAGGTAATTTCAGTAATACTAAATATAAGAAACATTGTTTTTTTTTTTTTTTTTTTTTTTTTTTTTTGTGGTATGCGGGCCTCCCTCTGCTGTGGCCTCTCCCGTTGCGGAGCACAGGCTCCGGACGCGCAGGCTCAGCGGCCATGGCTCACGAGCCCAGCCGCTCCGCGGCACGTGGGATCCTCCCAGACCGGGGCGCGAACCCGGTTCCCCTGCATCGGCAGGCAGACGCGCAACCACTGCGCCACCAGGGAAGCCCCAAGAAACATTGTTGATTGTCCTTTAATGCTCAGGTTTTTTTTTTTTTTTCTAGTTTGACGTTTGCACATTGAAAGAGTATAACTTCTGCTGTGGAGAAAGTCTAATGCATAGAATGTACATTCAACTTGTTATGTGAAGGGAAACGTATTGCACGTGACTTACTTTGCTGTAGCATCCTTATAGCTTTCTTTTAGCTCCTTCTCCAGTCTGGTGAAGAGAATTCCCTCTATGTTTCCATCCTTTTTTTGTCACCTATTCACTCTATTTCTAGCACCTCATTTGTCTTTTCTTGCACTAGGACCCTGTGTTCTCTCTCCTCTGATTGCTATCTGTTGGCTACACATCTAATAAATGAGTATTAATCACATTGTAAAGAACAATATGGTACTAAACTGTTTGCTGTTTTGGTTAGAATGCTTTTGGTAGCAAGGAGAAAATACTTGGCTAAAACTGGCTTTAAAATAATGGCATTTATTAACTCATATAATTGTCTGGAGGCAGGTGGTTCCAGAGTTGTCTAATTCGGTGGTAGAACATTATCAAGGACTCAGTTTTTTTCTTCTTACTGTTTCCCTATCTTTTGTATGTTGGGTTTTAGCTTCACATTTGTGTCTCATGATCATAAGATGGCTGCAGCAGCTTCAGGCATCACATCCTCACAAAATAGCATTGAGTGGGGTAGCAAAAAAGGGAGATATTTCCCATCTTGTGTTCCTTTAGAAGACTGAGCAAAACTTTCCCAGAATTCTCCCCAGCAGACCTCCCCTCAGATTTCATTGGCCAAGTTTGGATCATATACCCATGCCTGAACTCACTACACACAAAAGGAATGAAATCACCCTAATTGTCTGGGAGTGGGGGTGGGTGGGGAATACTTTCCGTGAGTACATGGCCATAGAAGGTGATTCCAGAAGCAGAAATGGATTTGGGTAGATAACCAACAGTGTCTGCTATATTTGGTAATTCTGAACTACTGCAAATACAAAACAATGCTGGAAATGCTTAAAAAGAGGTGAAGGTGGGGAGAATCTGTTGGCTAGTTTTCCTGATTCTGTCATAGAATAATTTTCAACTTCTGACATGAAAAGCCTTATCTGTGGTTTCAAGTTCTTTCAATTTACCTACTTCCCTTACTCCAAACACCTGGCTACTGGGTACTAGAACTTGGACTGCAGCCTAGTTTTGCAGTTTGGGTTAAATTGTTTATTCCAAATACTAAACAGACTAAACAGTGTTATGGAGGAATAAATTCTGCCCTGACTTGATGAGAGACCACATGTTATAGTCTCACTCTGTCCAATGCGCCACCATGATCCATAACAGCTATGCAGAACCTTCCTCTATTTTTCCCTTTTTAAAAAAAAGTGAGTTATAGTTGATTTACAGTGTTTTGTTAAATTTCAAGTGTACAACATAATAATTCACAATTTTTAAACATTAAACTCCATTGATAGTTATTGTAAGATATTGGCTATATTCCCTGTCTTGTACAATATATCCTTATAGCTTGTTTATTTTTTATTTTTTTTATTTTTTTTTTATGGTATGCGGGCCTCTCACTGCCGTGGCATCTCCCGTTGTGGAGCACAGGCCCCGGACACGCAGGCTCAGTGGCCATGCCTCACGGGCCCAGCCGCTCCGCGGCATGTGGGATCTTCCTGGACCGGGGCACGAACCCGTGTCCCCTGCATCGGCAGGCGGACTCTCAACCACTGCGCCACCAGGGAAGCCCAGCTTGTTTATTTTATACACAGTAGTTTGTACCTCCTAATACCCTACCCCTGTCTTGCCCCTCCCCCGCCACCCCCGGTAACCACTAGTTTGTTCTCTATATCTGTGAGTCGGGTACTTTTGTTGTTGTTATATTCACTTGTTTGTTTTATTTTTTAGATTCTACATATATCATATAGTATTTGTCTTTCTCTTTCTGACTTACTTCAGTTAGTATGATAATCTCTTATGTTGCTGCAAATGGCATTATTTCATTCTTTTTTATGACTAATATTCCATTGTATATATATATATATACTACATCTTCTTTATCCATTCATCTGTTGATGGACACTTAGGTTGCTTCCATATCTTGGCAATTGCAAATAATACTGCTATGGACATTGGGGTGCATGTATCTTTTCAAATTAGTGTTTTTGTTTTCTTTGGATATATGCTCAGGAGTGGAATAAGAAAACATAGACAGGGGCTCCCCTGGTGGCACAGTGATTAAGAATCCGCCTGCCAATGCAGGGGACACGGGTTCGAACCCTGGTCCAGGAAGATCCCATATACCGTGGAGCAACTAAGCCTGTGCACCACAACTACTGAGCCTGCACTTTACAGCCCGCCAGCCACAACTACTGAAGCCCGTGTGCCACAACTACTGAAGCCTGTGCACCTAGAGCCCGTGCTCCACAACAAGAGAAGCCACCGCAATGAGAAGCCCACACACCGCAACAAAGAGTAGCCCCTGCTCGTCGCAACTAGAGAAAGCCTGCACGGAGCAATGAAGATCCAACACAGCCAAAAATAAATAAATTAAATAAATAAAATTTTTTTAAAAAATAAAGAAAACATAGGCGGAACACTCTTTGACATAAATAGCAGCAACGTTTTTATTTTTTTGGATCTGTTTCCTAAGGCAAAGGAAACAAAACCAAAAATAAACAAATGGGACCTCATTAAACTTAAAAGCTTTTGCACAGCAAAGGAAACCACTGACAAAATAAAAAGACGACCTACTGAATGGGAGAAAATATTTGCAAATGATATGACCAGTAAGGGGTTAATATCCAAAATATATAAATAGTTCATACAACTCAACATCAAAATATCAAGCAACCTGATTAAAAAATGGGCAGACAACCTGAATAGACATTTTTCAAAAGAAGATATACAGATGACCAACAGGCACATGAAAAGATGCTCAACATCATTAATCATCAGAGGCAAATCATCATATGGCAAATCAAAACCACATTGAGATATTACCTCACACCTGTCAGAATGGCTATCATCAAAAAGACCACAAATAGCAAATGTTGGTGAGGATATAGAGAAAAGGGAACCCTTGTACAATGTTGGTGGGAATGTAAATTGGTGCCACCACTGTGGAAAATAGTATGGAGGTTTCTCAAGAAACTAAAAAGGTAGAACTACCATATGGTCCAGCAATCCCACTCTTTTGTTAATGCTTATCATCCCTCCCCATGTACTCTTCCTTAGACTGGAGAACTTTGTTCAAAAGGAGAAGGAAACCAATACCCTTTAACAGACTAGTGCTAGGTATTTTGCACAGGAACCATCAGAAGTAGATTCTATCATCCAAGGTCCAGAGAGGTGAAATAACCTAACTTAAATCGCTTAGTATGTTTGCCATTCAAACCCAAGCCTGTCCCTTCCAAAGTTCACGTTCCAGAACAGCGGGTAGACGTTTCCCAGATTTTTCTGTCTCTGCTTTGGTACATTGCCACCTTGGCCTTCCCTTGATGGGGGAAAGAGAACAAATCTGTAGTCAGAATACCTAGCCTGGGATCCCAGTGTCCTAATGTAGTACCCGTGTGACCTCAGGCAGGACAGGTCACCTCACGAAATCTACTACTTGATTTGGTGTTAGGTTATTTTGCCTCTCTGGACCTTGGATGATAATATCTACTTCTGATGGTTCTTGCAAAAATCAAATAAAAGAGCCAAGTGAAATGCCCAGCACAAGGCTTTAAAAGGATATATGCTCTCACTTGAAACATGAAAGGTAATGAAGACATCTACCTCATAGGGTTGCTGTGAAAATTAAGCAAGGTAGTAGATCCTTTTTTTTTTTTTTTTGGCCAGGCCACGTGGCTTGTGGGATCTTAGTTCTCAGACCAGACCCTCTGAAGTGAGAGTGCTGAGTCCTAACCACTGGACCGCCAGGGAATTCCCAAGATAAGAGATCTGAATCATCTTTATAAACTCCAAGCACTACATGAATTCAGTGAGTCATTACTGTGGATGGATTTATTATTTACCTACACAACAAGATATTAAAATGGGGCCTTTCTGATGCTATTTTGCACCAATATGGAAGACATTGTAATCCAAAATGAGTGTGGACAGGCACACAGAGGCAGACTTTACAAAAGACATGCTTTAAGAATCTCAAACGCCCTCAACAATTTTGATTATAAAGGCATCAAGAAAGGGGAGAGGGAAGGAGGGTTTGTGAAGAGAATTCTTTGGGGAAGACTGTTGCCATGCTACGAGTATCCCTCCCCCCACCACTGGGGATGGGGGAGGGGGAGAGCTGCCCTCTAACTTCCGGCTTCTTGAGGGGGTGCATTAAGGGGATCCTTTAAAGAGGTCGCAGTGTGTTCCCTGTGGTTGGACTGAAGCCTGAGTTAAAGACAGCCTGTAGCCGGGGGAGAGACGGGCTGTGCTGGACTCAGCCAGCACTCCCGCGTAGGGGAGCCATGGTGGATAAAGAATCAGGCTGGAGCCTTCTTTCCTTAACCTTTTTTGAAATATAAGATCCATATTCAAATAATAAGGAAACACAAGCTGTAAATGATACATTAAACAAGATGGACTTAATTGATATTTATAGGACATATCCAAAAACAACAGAATACACATTTTTCTCAAGTGCTCATGGAACATTCTCCAGGATAGATCATATCTTGGGTCACAAATCAAGCCTTGGGAAATTTAAGAAAATTGAAATCGTATCAAGTATCTTTTCCAACCACAACGCTATGAGACTAGATATCCATTACAGGAAAAGATCTGTAAAAAATACAAACACAT
>NC_041234.1:23714874-23758851 GCF_002837175.3 Physeter macrocephalus | reverse complement strand
CAAATGAAGCAACTGGCAAAGGATTAATCTCCAAAATTTACAAGCAGCTCATGCAGCTCAATAACAAAAAAACAAACAAGCCAATCCAAAAATGGGCAGAAGACCTAAATAGACATTTCTCCAAAGAAGATATACAGATTGCCGACAAACACATGAAAGAATGCTCAACATCATTAATCATTAGAGAAATGCAAATCAAAACTACAATGAGATATCATCTCACACCAGTCAGAATGGCCATCATCAAAAACTCTAGAAACAATAAATGCTGGAGAGGGGGTGGAGAAAAGGGAACCCTCTTGCACTGCTGGTGGGAATGTAAATTGATACAGCCACTATGGAGAACAGTATGGAGGTTCCTTAAAAAACTACAAATAGAACTACCATACGACCCCGCAATCCCACTACTGGGCATATACCCTGAGCAAACCATAATTCAAAAAGAGTCACGTACCAATATGTTCACTGAAGCTCTATTTACAGTAGCCAGGACATAGAAGCAACCTGAGTGTCCATAAACAGATGAATGGATAAAGCAGATGCGGTACATATATACAATGGAATATTACTCAGCCATAAAAAGAAATGAAATTGAGTTATTTGTAGTGAGGTGGATAGACCTGGAGTCTGTCATACAGAGTGAAGTAAGTCAGAAGGAGAAAAACAAATACCGTATGCTAACACATATATATGGAATCTAAGAAAAAAAAATGTCATGAAGAGATTAGTGGTAGGACGGGAATAAAACACAGACCTACTAGAGCATGGACTTGAGGACATGGGGAGGGGGAAGGGTAAGCTGTGACGAAGTGAGAGAGTGGCAGGGACATATATACACTACCAAATGTAAAAAAGAGGGAGGAGATATGGGGATATATGTATATGTATAGCTGATTCACTTTGTTATCAAGCAGAAACTAACACACCATTGTAAAGCAATTATACTCCAAGAAAGATGTTAAAAAGAAAAGATCCATATTCAAATGTGCACAAATAGGTTTACAACTTGATGAATTTTCACAAACTGAACATCCCCATGAAACCAGAACATTAAATTACCAGCCTCCCATGAGGACCCTTGTACCCCATTTTAGTCACTACCGTTACCCCCCAAGGAAAACCACTTTCCTGATCTCCGAGAGTGTAGATTAGTTTCGCCTCTTTCTGTTCTTTATATAAATGGAATCATACAGTATGTACCCTTTACTGCCTGGCTTTATTTGCTCAACATTATATTTATGAGAGTCATCATATTGTTGTATGTAGTTGGAGATAGTTTATTCTCACTGCTGTAAAGCATCCCATTGTGTAAATATTCCACAACTTATGTATCCATTCTACAGTCGGTAGGCATTTGAGTCATTTCCAATTTGGGGCTATTATGAACAGATATGGACATGCAGATATGCCCAGGAGTGGGGTTTCAGGGTCATGGGGGGTGGTATTTTTCAAATCTGGAGCAGTTTGAAGTCTTGCCCAAGAAGACTTCTTAGAGAGAGAGTAGCATCAGCATTGAGAGTCTGGACAGAGCATCCCCCCCTCACCTCCATCCAGAGTCCAGGGCCGAAAAGGGAGTGGCACTTGGAGAAACAGTGTATGGTCCTCACATCAGAAGAGCTGCAATCAGAGGGACCCAGCAAAGGCATCTCCCATGAATCCCATGAAGAAAGACACGTGCCGGGGAACGCTGTCAGCCTACAGAAACATTGGAACCTAGCACAGTGTTGGGCCTGTCTCCACGTGGCTGTTGTGAAGGGCTGGTGCTGAAGAGGGAGAATCGGGGCTCTGGTTCTGGACACCAGGTTTTCATCTGACCAATTCCATTCCATGACTCTGTAACCTGGGGAAGGCCGTTTTCCCTCTCTGGGCCTCCCTTTTCTCGTCTCTCTGATGTATGGCTCCTTTCCACTCTGAACTACTAAGAACTGCCAGTCATCTAAACTCCTTGAGAACAGGGACCACGTCTTCTCTTTCTTCTGTATTCCTGAAGCTCTACACACCTATGGGCACAATAACGTCGCTGGATAAGAAATGTCTTGCAATTTCACTTTCTTAAAGAAAAAGCTGCTTTTATAAGTCCGGCGATGCACAGAACAAGAACTAAATTGGGGCATTAAAATTAACAGCATGGCGTGTGTGCCTGTCCAAATACAGATGTTATATAGCATCCCAGCTTTATGGAAAAATCCATTTCCATTCTTGTCACACAGCTGATCTTCTCCAAAGGAACAGAGCAAAGACTGTGCGTTGTAAATTTATTGACTCATTATTTTATCCAAGGACATTGGGTAGTTAGAAGATTCCAGCAAAGTAGACGCAAAGAATTCTCTTCATTTGGGAACATGTTTTATCACTTGCTACTGCCTCGTTCCTAATGCTTAGCATTTAAAGGTTATATTGGGGGGAAAAAAGACTCCAGACATGATGTAGTCACTGTCTGGAACAGCATTATATTTCAACAGGATATTATCACTCAGGCAAAGAGAAATCATTTTTACTGGGTAAGAAATTATTCCACTGTGTGGTATTATTCAAGCAATTAGAAATCACATTGTGCGGCAAATTATCAGATCTTCTCACTGGAGTTTGTTATTGTGCCGTTCATGTTTAAAATGTGGGGCAGTGGAGAGAAAAAGGCTTTTTTTTTTTTGGTAGAAGCATGGATACTCTAAAGAATTCAGGCAGCTGGGCAGGTGAGCCATGATGTCATTTTGTTTCCAAGGAAATTCTTTTGGAGTTCCCCTGAAGTTCCCCTGTCTTACTTCACCCATCAGCAACCTCGGTTCCTTGGAGTCGTTCCCTTTAGCAAAGAAAAACTTAGCTTGGTCCCCTAGGGCTTTGTAGGGAACTGACAACTTAAAAATTGATGTTGTTCCAAAAGTTTCTTGGCAAATCTGTCTTAGAATTCAGAACAGATTGTCCTCAGCACATTACGCATAACTTTGGTTCCCAAGCAGGCCACTGGAGCCCATGTCACCTATAACGAAGTGGGACTCTAGTATTAATGATGATCAGGAAACCATTTATTGGGTAGTGTTATTTCCTGGTGAAAATCCACTCTAATTTCCAACTTGGGAGAACAGAAATGCAGCTGCCTTCTTTCCTCCCTCTGCAGTCAGAAATGGGGCTTCCTACAGCTTGGGGGATTGCAGCACGCAGGACAAGAAAAGGAGTTGGATGATGTCCAGAAGCAGAGGCAGGGGCTTCCCAGCAGTGACAGAAGGAAGAAGGGAAAGGAGCGGGGGTGGGCCCAGCAGTGATGCAGTGGCAGAAGTGAGAATATTTATAGCTTCAGCTGCAATCAAGAGGAAAGTCCCTGGACCCAGCAGTGATTTTGTTCATGGGACACTGGTAACTTGGCCGGTCATAATTGAGGAATGTCCCAATCAATATACAAGTCAGTGGTTTAACTTTATTCTCAAGCCCCCTGAAACCTAAGCTTTCTTTCTGCTTTTAAAAAATCATCATGGCCAACAATTACACTTCTGGGTATATAACCGAAAGCAGGGTCTCAAGGAGATATTTGTATACTCATGTTCATTTCGTTCATTTGTACACTCATTACTCACAATAGCCAAAAATAGGACCCAAGTGTCTACTGATAAGTGAATGGATAAACAAAATGTGATACAGCCATACAATGGAATATTATTCAGCTTTAAAAAGGAAGGGAATCTGACACACGCTACAACATAGATGAACCTCGAGGACATTACGCTAAATGAAAATTTAAGCCAGTCACAAAACCACAAATCCTGTATAATTTCAATTGTATTAGGTACCTAGAGTAGCCAAATTCATAGATACAGAAAATGAAATGGCGGTTGCTATGGGTTGGGGGAGGGGAGATTGGGGAGTTGTTATTTAATGGGTATAGGGTTTCAGTTTTGCAAGATGAAAATAGTTTGGGGGATTGGTTGAACTACACACTTAAAAATGGTTAAGATGGGCTTCCCTGGTGGCACAGTGGTTGAGAGTCTGCCTGCCAATACAGGGGACACGGGTTCGTGCCCCGGTCCGGGAAGATCCCACATGCCGCGGAGCGGCTGGGCCCGTGAGCCACGGCCGCTGAGCCTGCGTGTCCGGAACCTGTGCTCCGCAACGGGAGAGGCCACAACAGTGAGAGGCCCACGTACCGCAAAAAAAAAAAAAAAAGGTTAAGATGTAAATTTTTTTAAAAAGATGGTAAATTTTATACCTGTGTATTTTACCACAACTAAGGTTAAAAAAAGAACCATCATGGAATATTTCAGATGTACAAAAGGTATACAGAACAATATAACAAACACACAGCTTAAGGTATAAAACATTTCAGATATGGTTGGAGCCTTCTGTGTACCCCTTCTCACTCTCAGCCTCTCTACCCCCAAGACAACCACGAATTTGAAGTTATCATTTCCATGTGTATTTTTATATTTTTATTACATATATATCACATATATACATACTATAAATCCTATATGTTATATCCTATTATAAATCATTAGGGAAATATATATTTAAACTAAATGATTTATATAGTTTTGCATGTTAACATTTTATAAATGGGAGCACACTCTATGTATCCTTCTGCAACTAGCTTTTTCCCTCCAAAATTATGTTTTAAAAATGAGTCCAGGGCTTCCCTTGTGGCACAGTGGTTAAGAATCTGCCTGACAATGCAGGGCACACAGGTTCGAGCCCTGGTCTGGGAAGATCCCACAGGCCGCGGAGCAACTAAGCCCATGTGCCACAACTACTGAGCCTGTGCTCTAGAGCCCGCGAGCCACAACTACTGAGCCTGCGTGCCACAACTACTGAAGCCCGCGTGCCTAGAGCCTGTGCTCCGCAACAAGAGAAGCCACCACAATGAGAAGCCCGTGTACCACAACGAAGAGTAGCCCCTGCTCTCCACAACTAGAGAAAAGCCCACGCGCAGCAACGAAGACCCAACGCAGCCAAAAATAAATAAATAAAATAAAATAAATAAATTTATTTTAAAAAATGAGGCCCTGTTGATAGTGTGGCTCTGGGTCATCCGTTTTCATTGCTATATAGTGTTCCATCCTATGAATAGACATACTTTTTCTACCAGTCAAACTCAGAACCCAGCTATGTACTCACTCCCCTTTCCTGCCTTCTTTCCACACAAGATATTAGATTTTTAATTCACAACCAGAGCAACACCCCTTTATAAGGGCCAAATTGTGCAGACCCCCTCATCCAAGCCCTCCTTCCTGGGCCTCAGGAGAAGCTTTGTTGGAAATGGTGGCTGCCTGGTGAGTATGGATTCAGAGCATTATCTGACCTTGAGAGAGAGTTTGTCCTTGCCGTGGGATAAGGACTGAAGGACCACCTCCACCCCAGGTGGCAGGATGGTTCATGTACATGGAGTTCCCTAGCTCTTTCCCCTGGAGGGAGTCCAAATCATGCTGTCAAAGTGTCACTAGTTCACTCTTTAAAAGGGAAAAGGAATCATCAGAATTTAGAATAACAGAATCATACAGTGTGAGAGCTAGGAAAGTTACTTATCACTCCCTCCTTCCCTGACATCTCGGTATGGGACAAGAGATATTTGGGCCTCAGCCAAGACAACCGTCTGAGGAGGTTTCAAGACAGCAGTTACTTGAGGTCTTTCTAGAAGGGGCAAGGGGGTGAAGACTTGACAAGAAGCAGCAGCAGCAGAGTGCTGGAATGACTGAGCATCAGCCTTGGTGATTAATCAGTGGCATTTAGAGCTCTCTCTCTCTCTCAACTCAACAAGGCAGGGAACCTCCTGGCAAAAGGCTCTGTTCCAGGATTTCTGGCACTTGCTGTATCAAGCATTTCTTGAGAATTGTCTGGCCAGTCCCTTGCTGGTGCCTGCGACGTTGTTCTTAGCAGGATCTTTAAAGTAGGAAAAGGGCTTCTTCGAGTTCTAACCAATGACTTTGACTGCATGGAGACAGCTAACTCACCCTAGTTGGCTGCTTTCCCCATCACCCCTCTATCCTACAGGCAGGACCTGAAAAGGAAGCCCAGAGGTTAGAGCTGACATGAACCATAGAGATGTTTCAGCTCAACACCTGATTCATCAAGTGGTTTATTTAATTAATATTTAATAAATAGGTGCCAAGTCCCTAGGGTGTGTCAGGCTCTGTTCTGGGAATACAGTGATGACTAAAATCCGACATGGCCTCTGCCCTCCTGAAGATCACATTATAGTGGATCACGCGGGGGTAGGGGGGAGAGGCGATCTATATTAATCAAGCTGTCACAGAAATATGCCATGCTATGAGCCAGACTTAGGGAAGTCAAAGAGGGCTTCCTTGAAGAGGTGATGCTTGGGCTGAGGTGTGAAGCATGAGTAGGTGTTAATAAGACAGAGAAGGGAGGAAGAGCTTCACAGGGAAAAGGAACAGAAGGGGTAAAATGGCACATAGCAAATAAAGGAGGCCTTGTAGTCTTTTATAGCAAATACAGAGAGCAGAGTCAGGGTGAAGCAGCCAAGCCGAGGCCACACCACCCAGAGCCTTGAGGCCTATGTTAAATACTCTGCTCTTTATCCTAAAAGCAGTGGGAAGCCATCTGTGGTCTTCAACTGGGGCATGGGACGTGATTGAAACGGAATTTTCAAAAAGAACTTTTTGACTGCTGTATGGAGAACCAACTAGAGAGGGGCTAATTGGGAGGTTATTTTTATTTCATTTGTTTATTTTTATTAAATCTTTACAATCAGTTCTTCTATATGAAAATAAAACTCAGATGACATTTTTATTGAGATTCTATTAAATAAATATATTACATTAGAGAAAACTGACATCTTTATAATGCTGTATCTCCTTTTCCCTCCCAGTTTTATTGACGTATAATTGACATACAGCACTCTATACGTTTAAGGTGTACAGCATAACAATTTGACTTAGTGCAGCATGAAATGATTACTGCAGTAAGTGTAGTGAACATCCATCATTTCATATAGATACAAAATAAATGGAAAAGAAAAAAAATTTTTCCTTGTGATGAGAACTCTTAGTATTTCCTCTCAACAACTTTCATGTATAACACACAGCAGTGTTAATTATGTTAATCATGTTGTACATTACATCCCTAATACTTACTTATAACTGCAAGTTTATTACCTTTTGACTGCCTTCATCTAATCTCCCCTCCCCCCATTCCCCATCTCTGGTAACCACAGTTCTGATCTCCTTTTCTCTGAGTTTATTTGTTTGTTTGTTTGTGTTTGAACTATAATTGACCTACAACACTATGTTAGTTGCTGGTGAACAATATCATGATTCAATATTTCTATACATTTCAAAAAGATTGCCACAATAAGTCTAGTTACCATCTGTCACCATACAAAGATATTACATAATTATTGATTATATTCCCCACACTGTACATTTTATCCCTGAGACTCATTTATTTTGTAACTGGAAACTTTTACCTCTTAATCTCCCTCACTTATTTCTCTCTTTCCCCCACCGCCCTCCCTTCTGGCAACCACCTGTTCTCTTTATCTATTGCTCTGTTTCTGTTTTGTTTTGTTTGTTCATTTGATTGTTTTTTTAGATTTCACATAATAGGTGAAGTCATACAGTATTTATCTTTCTCTGTCGGACTTATTTCACTTAAAGTAATACCCTCTAGGTCCATCCATGTTGTTGCAAATGGCAAGATTTCATTCATTTTTTGTGGCTGAGTAATATTCCACATGAGATATATATCACATCTTCTTTATCCATTCATCTGTTGATGGGCACTTAATAGCCAAGATTCAGAAGGTTATTTTAGATAAGAGATATCGGTGGTTTAGCCTAGGGTAGTGCTGCTGGTTGTGGTAAAGAGAAGCAAACAGATTTGAGAGATATTTAAGGGGTTAAATTAACATGACTTGGTGATGGTTTGAGTACAGCGGTGACAGGGAGGTGGGTGTCCAGGAGAGTACCCAGGTTTCTTCAATGGGTGGTGCTGCTGAGTGAGATGGAGGACCAGGTTCATGACAGAGGAGTGAGTGTCGAGTTTCAGGTGCCTTTTTGATAACTAAGAGGAGATATGGAGCATACCACTGACTCTATATTGGTCTGGGACCGAGAAGAGAGGTCTGAACTGGAGATCTGTGCAGCTTTGAGTCATCTGCAAAGAGGCAGTGATTCAGTCAGGATTCTAAAAGAAAACAGATGGCACAGTCAAATTAGAATAATTCAATGAGGATTAATAAAAGGAGTATATTAGGTTTCTGCTGCATAACAAACAGTACCATAACCTCAGTGGCTTAATAGAGCAAACATTTTATTTCTTGCTCACAGGTCTGTGGGTGGGTTGTAGTTCAGCTGATTTAGGCTGGGCTCAGCTGGGTCAGGCTGACACTAGACTTCACGTCCTGTTCATGTCTGCTCCCACAAGCCTGGACCCCTCAGAGAATGGCGCTATATCAAAGACTCGGAGTTGGCCTCTGCTGTCTGTGTTGTGGATGCTATGACACTGAGTTCACAAGATCACTGAGTGAGCAGCAGGGTAGCTGGAGGAAGAGGCTGGCTGACATCTAAGGATGGGTCATCCAGTCCATCTACTTATTGAGAGCCTCCTCTGCAGTAGATGCTGTCTGGTGGGCATTTACGTGGATATGGTAACTTTCATATTTTGGGCTTAGTCCCAGAGGTCCATCCACATACCTGCCCTCAAGACAGCCTTGTCACCAATTTTCCAATCTTGTTCCTTCCTAGTCCTTGACCGATAGGATAACCTAATTGTCATTGCCCACGAGCCAGTGTGGATCCAGTCATCTGGCCGTCTTGGTCCCAACAAATAGACAACCAAATGTTCTACCTCCTGGGAGGATTTGCCTTCATCACCATTTTCAGGGCCACTCCTGAATGGGGGTGTAGTATATCAGTAACCACTTCTGGCTGGTGCCAGCATACCATGCAGACACATTTGGGAAGTGGACCAAACAGGTCATCGGGAATGGAGGCCATGAGGCCACAGGTGTAACTGAATGAGAGGCACAGTAGCAGTAAGAGTAGGTACCATGGGAGTCTGAGACACCTGCTTGGACAGTTTTCTCTTGCTTTCCTGACACATTAGAGCCTGGCTTTATATATTCCACTTCTGTTTTATAATTGAAAACTGCAATGCATATCCAAGTTTATGGTTTGGTAGATCAGATAACATCTAGGTCGTAAAAAAAAACATTGAGTAGATGTTGAATTTTATTGAATGCTGTTGCATGGTTTACAAAAATAGGCATGAGAATTTTTCTTTGGCTCTATTAATATCTCGTATCATAGTAATAAATTCTTGCACACTGAACCACCCTTGTATTCTTAATATAAACCCCATTTGGTGGTAGTAATTTATTCTTTTAATATGATGCTGGGTTTTATTTGCCAATATTTTATTTCGGATTTTTATATTGATATTCATGAGTGAGAAGGGTCTGCAGTTTTCTTTTGTGTGTGATTTTCGCTAGGTTTGATTTCGATGTTATCTTGGCTTAATAGAATTGTATTTCCTTCTTTGTCTATGGTCTGGAACCCTAAAAACATTAGAATTATCTGTTCCTTAGAGATTCGCTAGAATTCACTCCTGAAACCGTCTGGCCCTGCTGTTTTGTGAAACTTTCCCACCACCTAGCAGTTCTACTGAGTCTCTTTGGGTCAGCCCATCCCTTGGTCAGGAAAGCTTTCTTTAACAGACCAAACTACCTGCAGGCAAGACCTTTGGATCAGTGTTTCTCAGAATATAGCCTGGAATCACCTGAGATACCAGTTAAAAGGCCTTTGACCTTTCGAATTAAACTTTCTTAGGGGAGGGGCCAAGTCTGCATTTCGAATGGGCTCCCTGGGTAATTCTCCTGTACACTCTAGTTTGAATTCCCTGCATTATCGAGAAGCTTCCAGTTTCTCTGTGTTAAAGCAAAGACTATTCTGTCTTTAGGCCTCCCCACTCCTGGCTAGGTGCCTGTAAGCCAGAGCACTCATTTTCCTTCCCTTGCCCCTGTATTTGTTGATGCCTCAAGGAGGATTACGTGCCCAGCAATTCCCTTCTCCTTTCCCAAGAGCATCCTCTTTGGTCCTGTTTGCCCCACTTTACCAATGGTGCCTATTTGGTTGGAAAAGCTGCATGACTGTGGCCAGAACTTCACTGGCCAGAAGGTCAGGGATGGGTAGTGTGACTAACCATCCCGATTTACCCAGACTTTCCTATTTTAGCATTGAAAGCTCCAGGTCCTGGGAAACCCCCGAGATGCAGGCAAACAAGGATAGTTGGTCATCCTATATCCTGCATCAGAACTGGTATTATCATGTAGTCCATCCACCTTTCACCACATTAGCTGTCCACAGATTATTTCTGTGAAGTCTGGCTGGATGAGTAGAAAGGAACATCCTTCCCGCCACCATCACCACTGCCCTAAACTACACTTAACGCCCTAAATTCCGGACCCCACTCCAAACCTAAACAAGATTCACATGCACATTAAAGTTGGAGAAGCATTGCCCCAGAGCACTTGTTCTCAAACCTGGCTGCACAGCGGAATCACCTGGGGAGTTTTAAAAAATACTGATACCTGGGTCTCACCTCCAGTGATACTGTTAACTTGGTCAGGGTGTGGCCTGGGTGTCTGAATTTTTTCCAGCTTTATTGAGATATAATTGACAATGACATTGTATAAGTTTAGGGTGTTCAAGGTAATGATTTGTTACAAGTATATATCGTGAAGTGATTACCACATTAAAGTTAGTTAACAAATCCATCACCTCATAATTTTTAAAATTTTTAAGATCTACTCTTCTGGCAAATTTCAAGTACACAATACAGTATTGTTAACTTTAGTCACTATGCTGTACTTTAGATCCCCAGAACTTACTCATCTTACAGTTGAAAATGTTTACACTTTGACGGACATCTCCCCATTTCCCCCACACCCCAGCCCCTGGTAACCACCATTCTACTCTGTTTCTATGAGTTTGAGTTTTTCAGATTCCACATATAAGTGAGATATGCAGTGTTTGTCTTTCTCTGTCTGACTTATTTTACTTAGCATAATGCCCTCAAGTTTCATCCATGTTGTTGCAGATGGCAGGCTTCCCTCCTTTTTTATAGCTGAATAATATTCTATTGTATATATGGTATCTGGATTTTTAAAAAACTCTCCAAGTGATTCTAATGTGCAGCTAAGGTTGAGAACCACTGCTCTAGAGAATAGAGTATGTTCATCCCAGATGCTAGGGTAGACTTGGATGACTGTCCAAACCTAACAATCTTGCACCACATTGATTTTCTACCCCCTCCATCAGCCCTCTTAATAACCTTCAAAAAGGATAAAGGCTAGCACTTCAGTTGGCCCACACTTCTTCCCTTCTTATCTAATATCCCCTGATTCTATACCATACCGTTCTGTACAGTACCATACCATACTACTATAAGTTACCAGCCACAGTCCTTGATGTTTCATTATTATTACAACAGTGATCAGGCCTAGTCCAACTCCAATTACGTCCATTAACTTCTCCCCAGCTCTTGCGCCTCTGGACTTCTATTGCCTTTGTGATCAGTACCATGCAGTATAGCACTGTATATGGGTTGACTTTTATTGTTCTCTAGTTATTTGGTCTTTATTTTATTAACCAATGCTCTTTTGGTGGCAAGTGACAGAAGCCTCACTCAGCTTGGCTTCAATGAAAAGCCAGTATGTTGACTCATAAGAGCCAAATGCAGATGTACCGACTTCATTCAGGCATGGTTGGCTGCAGGTCCTCAGATGATGTCATCAGAAAAACGCCTTTCTCTCTTTCCCTTAACTCCAATGTCCTCTCTTTAGGCTTCATTCTCAGGCAGGATCTCTCTGCTTGGTAGTGAAAATGGCCAGTCTAAGGCACAGTAGGTTGAGGGTTTCTAATTCTCATCACACTTTGGGATCCCCATCAGATAATTTTTTTTTCCACATTATGCCTGGAACCCCAGTCACTCTACTCAGCTGCATTTTACAGAAATTCAGCCCCAGGAAGGGCAAATACATACCAGAGAACACAGACTAGCCCTGGGAACCCAGAAGATGGGCACTAAAGACCTCATTCTGCTCTTTCATTAATGCCAGATGCCAGGCCAAGATGGACTGTGACAAGTCCAAGAGCATTTCACTCATTTATTAGACATTTACTCACCACCTACTATGTCTCAAGTTACAGTGCTGGGGACTTGGATGTATAAGACTCGATCCCTGTTTTGTTGATCTCAGAGGGTAGAAGACAAGACAGACACACAAACAACCATAACACAACATCGCAATAGCTGCTGTGCAGGTGTGGGATGGGGGGGTGGTGTTTGAGGAACATACTAGAAGCATGTGCTGCCAATCTCTCTGGGCTCCAGGTTCCTCAGGTACAATATTTAAGAAAGATTGTGTTGAATGTTTTCTAAATTCTTTCCCAACTTGAATTTTCTGCTGTTTATTTCTTTCCTTCCATGGTAATGGGGACATTTATTTAGCTTGGTGGAGATGTGGGTGGACTCCAGCTAAACGCACTTACGGATCACCTTAAGGTTTCTTTTAACAACAGGAGAAGTAGTTTCCAGAATGTCTGTTTAAAATGATTTATGTATGCTACAGAGGAAAATCACTTAGAATGACAGAACGACAGAAGCAAAGGGTCGTGACTTGTAGGGAAAATGGAAAGTGGGTGTGTTTAATGAGGATGCTAAAAGGTCTGCAGACTTCCATCAACCTATGGGAAAGGGAAGGAAAAAAGACTATTACACAAGAAGAATTTCTTTTTTTTATATAAATTTATTTATTTTTGGCTGCGTTGGGTCTTTGTTGCTGCGCCTGGGCTTTCTCCAGTTGTGGCAAGCAGGGGGCTTCTCTTGTTGCGGAGCATGGGCTCTAGGCACGTGGCTTCAATAGTTGTGGCATGCAGCCTCAGTAGTTGCGTCTCGCGGGCTCTAGAGCGCAGGCTCAGTAGTTGTGGCACATGGGCTTAGTTGCTCCGTGGCATGTGGGATCTTCCTGGACCAGGGCACGAACCCGTGTCCCCTGTGTTGGCAGGTGGATTCTTAACCACTGCACCACCAGGGAAGTCCCCACAAGAAGAATTTCATCTGAATAGCCCATGTTCAAAATTTAGAGTGCAAATAGATGCTGAGACAAGGAAAGGGCTTTCATTTTATTTTGGCCTTCAAGTGGAAACCCGAATGTGGCTGGAAGTTTTGTGCTAAACCTTAGGTATTGTTCCACATCAAAATTTTAAGTGTTTCTGTTCCTTTATTCTTTGTATGTTATGTTTTCTGTTCTTCCTATTAGCTGTTAGAAAGCTGTCAGTCCTTTAGGAGGAAGTCTGTGCATAATAATAGCCACCAATTATAGAGCACTTAACATATGCTACTGTGCTTTTCACCCTTCTCACATTTTGCATATTTCACTTGCTTAATCCTCTTCCTCTGAATAGTAGGTGGGTACTGGCATTATCCCCATTTTACACCTGTGAAAAGAAGATCTCAGAGAAGTTGAGATAACTTGCCCAAGGACATGGAGCTAAGAGACACAGAGGCAAGACAGAGATTTCTGACTCCAGAGCTCATCTGATGGTAGATGATAGAGATAGATGGTTGGATGGATGGATGGATGGATGGATGGATGGACGGACGGGCAGATGGACGGACAGACAGACAGACAGACAGGTAGATAGATAGATAGATAGACTGATGAAGAAGTCCCTACTCTTAGCTTTCAGTGATTTAACTAGAATCACAGACTTAGAAGAGGTCTTAGGGAGGTGGTCAAGTTGGTCGCAAATTGAAACCTGGAATTCTCACATGACTGCCCTCGCCCAGGGCACTGAGCCACCATAGAGAGGCCCAGGGGTTAGCCCGACTGTAGACCCTCCTTTAGCCCCCACCTTTCAGAGGAATTTCTAGGCCTCTTGAGGCAACCAATAGTATGTTTCCCAAGCCTTTTGTGTAAGAATCACCTGGGGCCATTAAAAAGTCAGTGTTGCATGTTGAAATGACTACATGTTGAAATGATAGTATTTTGGATATACTGGGTTAAATAATACATATTATTAAAATTTATTTCATCTGTTTCTTTTTACTTTTTAAAATGTGGCTGCAAAAACATTAAACATTATGTATGTGGCTTGCATTATATTTTACGGACAGAGCTGCTCAAAGAGTGTGCCAACCAGAAGGGCAGTTCTGAAGGGGCTGAAAGTAGGGAGGAGAGATTGGGCAGGAGGTCCGTGGAGCTGCTTTCTCCTCCCCATCCTTCCCTGCCCCCTTCACCTTCCTCAGAGCAAAAAGGGCAATTTATTTGGGGGTGTTCCATAGTACCCAAGGCCAGGAGACAGCGAGAGAGGGATTGGGACGGAAATGCTTTTTGTCCCTTATTTCTGCCTTTCTCTCTTTCTTTGCATCTGTTCCATTTTGTTTCTCATGGCAAATCCACCATCCCTACTTCCTGGGCTGCGTGGCAGAAAATGGCCTCCACCAAGGGCCCCCAAGCTTTGAGTTCTTGAGTTAGATACAGAAGCCGAAGTGAGTTTAAGTCTTAAGAGTCAGAATTCCCAGGGAAGGATTGTGATTGGCCCAGCTTGCCTCTAGTCCCTTTCCAGAGTAATCAGCTGTGCCCAGGGCACCATGGGCACATTGTACTAAGTCAGCTGTCTGAGGATAAGAACCTCATTACTAGAGTGGGAGGGGCAGGGTGATTCTTGGAAAACCAGAGAGGTGGGGGGAATAGGAATATGCTAAGCAGACAAGCACATGGACTAATTGGCATTCACTCAGTGGAACTTCTGAAACCAGTCAGTGTTGGCACCTATGCCCACATGAAATGCTGGCCATGACAGGCAGCACAAATGGTCCAACACTCTGGGCCTGTGTTTGTTATAGAATGAATTGTATCATTCCCTCCAACCCCATCAAATTCATATGTTGAAGCTCTAACCCACAATTTGACTATATTTGAAGACAAGGCCTTTAGGGAGGTAATTAGGGTTAAATGAGGTCATAAGTGTGGGGCCCTAATCCAGTGGGACTGGTGTCCTTATAAGAAGAGGAAGAGATACCAGAGAGCTCTCTTTCTCTCCCACTTACACAGACACAAGGCTATGTGAAAACACAGCAAGAAGGTGGCCGTCTACGAGCCAGGTAAAGAGGTCTCACCAGAAACAAATCCTGACAACACCTTGGTCTTGGCTTTCTAGCCTCCAGAACTGTGAGTAAATAAATTTCTGTTGTCTAAGCCACCTATTCTGTGGCATTTTGTTATGGCAGCCCGAGCACACTAATATAGTATTCTTATTAAATTCTAACTTACTGCCTGTTTTCCATTAAGCACCAGTTTGATTTCTCTGAAATTAGTAGCAGGCTTTTGTGGAATGCACTCATAGGAGAAGATCTTGGGGATCTAGGGCTAGGCAGAGTTCTTAGACTTGATGCCAAAAGCATGAGCCATAAAAAGAAACATTGATTAATTGGACCTCAACAAAATTAAAAACTTTTGATCTATGAAAGTCTCCGTGAAAAGGTTGAAAAGATAAGGTACAGCCTGGGAGAAAATATTTGCAAACCACATATCTAAGGCCTACCATCTAGGATGTATTTTTTAAAAAAATCTCTCAAAACCCAACAGTAAAGAAAACAAACAATCCAATTAGAAAATGGGCAAAAGACATAAAGAGACACTTCACTGAAGAGGACATACAGATGGCAAATAGACACATGAAAAGATGTAGAACATTATTAGCCATTAGGGAAATACAAATTAAGACCACAATGAGATATCACTGCACACATACCTGAGTGGCTACAAATTGAAAATAGTGACAACACCAAATGCTGGAGAGGATACAGAGAAACTAGATCTCTCATATGCTGCTGGTGAGAGTGTACAATTGTACAGGCACTCTGGAAAAGAGTTTATCAGTTTCTCAAAAAATTAAACATGCAACTAACATAAAACTCAGCAATTACACTCCTGGGCATTATCCCAGAGAAATGAAAACTTATGTCCACACAAAAACCTGTACGTGAATGTTCATAGCAGCTTTATTTGTAATAGCCTAAAACTAGAATCAGCCCAGCTGTTCTTCAACAGATGAATGGTAAACAGACTGTGTATTCCATACGATGAAATTTCACACCATCTAGTATTCCATACCATGGCTGAATCTCCAGAGAATTATGCTGAGTATAAAAAGCCAATCTCAAAAGGTTACATACTGTGTGATTGCATTTATAGAACATTTTTGAAATGACAAAATTTTAGAAATGTAGAACAAATTAATGGTGCAGGGAGTCAGGGACAGGAGTGGGAGAGAGGTGGGTGTGGTTATAAAAAGGCAATGGGAGGAGGGATACTTGTGGTGTTGGGACTATTCAGTATCTTGACTGTGGTGGTGGATAGATAAGCCTACACAGGTGATAATACTGTATAGAACTTAACACACACACACAAGTAAAATTAGGGAAATCTGAATAATATCAGTGGATTATATCAATATCCTAGTTGTGATATTATTATACGGTTTTCCAAAATATTACCATTGGCGGAAACTGGGCAAAGCATACATGGGATCTGTCTGTGTGATTTCTTACAATTGCGTGAGGATCCACAATTCCCTCAATAAAAACTTCAATTAAAAATATGTATTACTTACTGCAGGATGAGGCAATGGGTTTGAAAGCTACCACAGTTCTCTGTAAAGAACTTAAATGTCCATTCACCACACAAAATTTTTATTGTTTCTTCCTCTGAGCTTCCATTATAGTGCTTATCATACTGTTTATAAGTATCTGTGGACTGTCTCCCTGACCACACTGAGCTACTTAAAGTTGGGGCCATGATTTATTCTTTGTAACCTTAGTGCCAGCTGCATTTAAGCCTCAATATGCTTTGGTTGAATTGAATTATTCAGCTCTATATACACCATGCAGTTTTGCATGTAATAAATCTTCAATAAATTTTGTTGATTTGAACTGCACTGTAGTCTAGGGAATGAGATGTCTTTTTGCTTTGTTCCTTGGATAAAGGTAATGACAGTGAGGGCATTTCCATGGCATATCTTTCCTCCACTCTAAGATGCCATGTCATTAGTTGACCATCAATTTAATAAGAGATTTTAAGGGGGGAGAAAAGAGTTAGGTAGTACGTTTGATTTCAGAAATGTTAAAACCTGAGGCCATTGTGCTCCTTTAACTCAAAGAATGATGGTAATGAAAGAAAAGTGACTTTACAGTCTGAAAAGCTACCTTTTTGTCCTGGGAGATGCTGGTTGGTTTCCTGAATTGGATACTGTATTGAAAAAAAAAAAAAAAAGAGAGACAGAGTGGGAGGAAGGGAGGTGGGGGAGAGGGGGAGAAAGAGAGAAAGAAAGAGAAGAAATTTCCCCAAGTGTAGGAGGTAACTATTGGAGAAAGGGGCATGTCTGAAGTGAGTTATACCATATGAACACTAAAAATCTGGAGTGTTTTTTTAGCTAATATTACTCACTGAAACCGAAGGATGGAAGATTATGCGTTCCTGCTAGCTAATGCTGCTGACAGCATGCTGTTTGGACAGAATCCCAGGAGCTGCAGGCAGAAGCATAATTTTGCTTTAACTCTTTACCTACTAGTACATTCACTCTCCTTGTTTTTTCCAAATTTCAGTCTCCTTAGGTCTCTATTCAAGTCTTCAGAATAGTTCTTGTTGCTAGTTACAATAAAAATAAAATCATTTCCTTCTATGGTATGGTTTGGTATTTGCCCCCCTGAACAGTTTCTGGCCCCTTCAGAAAAATTCACCTCATTGGCCAGCAACAGATGCTTGGAATTCCTCCCTGGCAATAGGAATTCTCCTTTTCAGCCTTCACTTTTAAATGCAAACAATCTCAGAGTGGGGATACAATTTGCTGTAATGTAAATCAGTTTGTCAAGAGATTAGCAATGAATTCTTGCTCACACAAATACAATACAAAATGAAAAATTTATGAATAAAGGACCGTATTAGGGACTATGGCCTCTAGAGCTTGTTGACAGAGAATAATTTCTTTTGGACACTCATTTTCTGGCATCTGTCAAGCAAGGGTGAAGTGCAGTAATTTTAAGGTAAAGTTCAATTCAGTACCTACTGTGTTTCAGGCACTGAACTAGGTACTGGAGATACAAAGTAATATTTCCTACACTTGAGGACATCAGGATGAAGTGCTGGGAATAAGATACATGAAGGGCAATTATAATATAAATGCTAAGTGTTGAAGGAGAGCAGAATATGCCACTCCAAAATATGCCACTCTGCCATAAGGATCATTTTGAGTTGAAGGCAATTGAGAAGAAGCAGATACAAGAAAAGCTTTCTGCCCTCCCCCTATTTGCCTAAAAGCAGGATATAAATTTGTAAAGGTGCTCCCCCTCCCCTCTCTACCAAGAATGACAAAAGTTAATAACTGGGGACAACTCTAGACCCTCATCAGCTCAGAGACAGGGCCAAAGAAATCTATGTACCAAACCTTACTAAGTAGTCCTTAATTTCCGTTAGTTCTCCCCAAGCATTTGCCTTCCCACAATTATCCACCCTAGAAACTCAAAGTCCTTCTCCTTTGTCTTGTTACATCTCTAGAAATGTATTGTTCTTTTGTTCTGACACTATATAAGTCCAAGTTCTAACCTCCCCTTTGAGTTCCTCATCTTTGAGTGCTCCCATGTATCATGTGTGCATGATACACATGCTAATAAACTTCTGCTTGTTTTTCTCTTGTTAATCTGTCTTTTATTAGTCTAATTTACAGGACCCCAGATAATGAACCTAAGATGTATAGAGGGAAAAAAGATAGGTGGAAAAAGGTGAACCATGACGTTTAGTTAATATCATACACAAAAATTAACTTGAAATAGCTCAAAACCTTAACATAAAAGCTAAAACTATAAAACTTCTAGAAAAAGAATTGGAAAAAATGTTCTCAGTTTTAGGATAAGCAAAGATTTCTTAGATGGGAAATCAAAAACACCAACCATAATAGAAAAACATTTGACAAAATGAACTTTATCAAAATTAAAATGTCTACTCTTTATTTTATTTTTTTAAACATTAGCTGTTTTTTTTAAACATTTATTTATTTATTTACTTGGCTGTGCTGGGTCTTAGTTGCGGCATGTGAGATCTTCGCTGCAGCGTGCAGCATCTTTAGTTGCAGCATGCGGAATCTTTAGTTGAGGCATGCGGGATCTTTAGTTGTGGCATGTGGGATATAATTCCCTGACCAGGGATCGAACCCGGGCCCCCTGCATTGGGAGTACAGAGTCTTAGCCACCGGGCTACCAGGGAAGTCCCTCTACTCTTTATTTTAAAAAATGAAAAAGGCCACAGACTGAGAGAAAATATTCACAATACATCTATCTATCAAACGTCTTGTATGTTGAATGTACATAAAAAATGCACACAGCCCAATAAGACAAACAATCCAATTAATAAATTGGCAAAAGATTTGAAAAAAGATTCACACATGAAAAAGATACATGAAATAGACTTAAAACTAGTAAGGGAATTGAATCAGTAATCAAAAATCTCCCAACAAAGAAAAGTCCTAGACCCAGTAGCCTCACCGGTGAATTCTACCAAACAAAGAAGAACTCTCACCAATCCCTCTCAAACCTTTCCAAGAAATTGACAAGAACACTTTCTAACTCATTGTATGAGGCCAGCATTACCCTGATACCAAAGTCAGACAAAGCACCATAAGAAAACTACAGACAAACATCCTTTATGAACACTGAGGCAAAAATCCTCAACAAGATACTAGCAAACCTAATTCAGCAGCATATTAAAAAGATTAAATACCATGACCAAGTGGAATTTATTCCTGAAATGCAAAGGTAGTTCAACATCAAAAATTGGTCAATATAATATGCCACACTAACACAATGAAAGGAAAAACCCCACGTGATTATCTCAATTGATACAGAAAAAGCATTTAACAAAAGCAATGCCCTTTCACGATAAAAACACTCAACAAACTGGGACTAGAAGGAAACTACCTAATGTAATAAAAGCCATATATTGAAAAAACATAACAAACATCAAACTTAATGGTGAAAGACTGAAAGCTTTTCCATTAAGACCAGGAACAAGGCAAGGATGCCTGCTTTCACTACTTCTACTCAACATAGTGCTGAAAGTTCTAGCCAGAGAAATTAGGTAAGAAAAAGAAATAAAAGGCATCCATATGGAAAGGAAGTAGTAAAATTGTCTTTGCAGATGGCATTTACAATAGCATCAAAAATGTTTAAATACTTGGGACTAACCAAGGAGATGAAAGAGTTGTACAATGAAAACTACAAAACATTTCTGAAAAAAATTAAAAGACATAAATAAATGGAAACATATCCCATGTTCATGGATTGGGAGACTTAATATCATTAAGACGTTAACACTACTCAAAGCAATCTACAGATTCAGTGCAATCGCTATCCAAATACCAATGATTTTATTTTTTGCAGAAATAGACAAACCATCCTAAAATTCATATGGAATTTCAAGGGACCACAAATAGCCAAAACAATTTTGAAAAAGAAGAACAAAGCTGGAGGCGTCACACTTCCTGATTTCAAAATATATTACAAAGCTACAGTAATCAGAGCAGTACACTTTCATGGTAAAAACTCTTAACAGATTAGGTATAGAAGGAATGTACCTCAATATAATGAAGACCATACATGAATGCTGACAGCTGACATACTCAGCAATGAAAAGTTGAAAACTTTTTCTCTAAGATCAGGAACAAGAAAAGGGTGCCCTCTCTCACCACTTCTATTCGGTGTAGTACTGTAAGTCCTAGTCAGAGCAATCAAGCAAGAAAAATAAATAAAAGGCATACAAATCAGAAAAGAAGAAGTAAAATTGTCTGTCTTTGCAGATGACATGATCTTATATGTAGAAAATCCTAATGACTCCACAAAAAAACTGTTAGAACTAATATATGAATTCCATAAAGTTTCAGTTTATAAAATCAACATACAAAAATCAGTTGCACGTCTATACACTAACCATGAACTATCCAAAAAGGAAGTTAAAAAACAATACCATTTAAAATAACATCAAAGGGACTTCCCTGGTGGCACAGTGGTTGAGAATCCGCCTGCCAATGCAGGGGACATGGGTTCAATCCCTGGTCCAGGAAGATCCCACATACCACAGAGCAACTAAGCCCATGCACCACAACTACTGAGCCTGTGCTCTAGAGCCTGTGAGCCATAACTACTTAAGCCTGAGCACCTAGAGCCTGTGCTCTGCAACAAGAGAAGCCACCACAATGAGAACCCTGTACACCGCAATGAAGAGTAGCCCCCGCTCACCACAACTAGAGAAAGCCCGCACACAGCGATGAAGACCCAACACAGCCATAAATAAATAAATAAATAAATAAATAAAAATAATAATAAATAATAAAATAAAATAGCATCAAAAATAAGAAAATACTCAGGAATAAACTTAACCAAGGAAGTGAAAGACTTATACACCAAAAACTACAAATCATTGATGAAAGAAATTAAAGAAGATGCACAAAGAAATGGAAAACATCCCCTTGTTCATGGATTGTGTAGGGAAGGAAAAATAATTTTCCTTCTACCTTTCTAGGTTCTTGGTTGAGACACGCCCCCCACCCCATAATTAAAGACAGATTAACAAGAGAAAAACAGAAGTTTAATAACGTTTACCTCTTTAATACCTGGGAGATACCCAGGAAAACTGAGTTACTCTCTGAAATGGCCCAAGACACCACCTTAAATATGATCTTCAGTTAAAAGCAAAAGAAAGATGTTGGAGGGCAAGGGAGCCTGTTATGGGAGGTTATCAGAAAAGGCACAGTAAACAAGGGTAAGGTGGTTATGCAGATTTAAGTAGGTGCCTTCTCCATTGATAAGTGTTTCCTGTGATGTAGCGCTATTATTCTCTTCCTGGTACAGAGAGGGAGACACACAAATGGAAATTTCCTTTATAAATGTAAATGTCCCTTACAAAAGGATAACTTCTACTTGTTTTTCAGAACTTCTCCTGTGTCTGCTGTTTCTTAAAAATAACCTGTCAAGATAGTTCTTTTTTGAAAAGAGGCATATTTTGGGGTCTCATATTCTGCTCCACTTCAACTGGAAGACTTAATATTGTTAAAATGTCCATACTTCCCAAAGCAATCTACAGATTTAGTGTAATCCCTATCAAAATCCCAATAGCGTTTTTCGCAGAAATAGAAAAAATTCCTAAAATTCATATGGAACTGCAAAAGACACTGATTGGCAAAGGAATCCTGATAAAGAAGAACAAAGCTGGAGGCATCACACTTCCTGATTTCAAACTATGTTATAAAGCTACAGTAATTAAAACCGTATAGTACTGGCATAAAAACAGACACATAGACCAGTGGGACAAAACAGAGAAACCAGAAATAAACCCACACATATATGGTCAACTAATCTTTGCTAGGGGTACCAAGAATACATAATGGAGAAAGGATAGTCTCTTCAGTAAATGCTGTTGGGAAAACTGGATATCCACATGCAGAAGAATGAAACTGGACTGCTATCTTACATCATATGATAAAATTAACTAAAAATAATTGAAGACTTAATTGTAAGACCCAAAACTGTAAAACTTCTAGAAGAATACATAGGGGAAAAATTTCCTTGATATTGGCCTTTGCAGTGATTTTTTTTGGATATGACAGCAGAAACAGAGGAACAAAATCAAAGATAAACAAGTGGGACTACATCAAACTAAAAAGATAGTCACTGCCTCACTTGCAAGATATGTATAAACATGAGAGACCTATGGGAAATTGTCTTCCATCAAAGGATACATACACTATAATACTACTTAGTTTAGTTTTTCTCATTCAGTCTTGCTAAAAAATTTTTTTCATGGTAAATATATACAATATAACAGCACTAAGACTTGTCCAAGGTGCGCAAAAGATTCTGTCCTCTTTCACACAACAGTTGCAGAGATGTGTGAAAGGAGGGGAATTCATGAACATTATGGACAGAAACCAGACAAAGCATTAGCAGTTTGGCTGGTTCACTTGGAAGATGAGGGAGTGATGCTAATAATGCTTTTCAAGGAAGAAGGCAAGAGCTGTGCTGTCCTCTGGCTCAGCCCCTCCAGCAGTCTATCATGTGTGCCTTAGATCCGCTAGGAGAGGACAACGAAAGGTCTCAGAGGTTTTTTGCAGTTGGTTCTGGCTCCTACAAGAGAGCTTTGGGCCTCCCAGGGAGGTTTCCCCAAGACAGAAAAACGGCCATGGGAAGCCACGGATGAGGCATTGACTAGTCTTCAGGCTCTTACTGCCTAAGGTTGGGTTTACAATTCTGGTGAAGATGACCCACTGGAGAATGAGAAATTGACCCAATCAAACCTAGGTACATTCTTACAGTCAACCCTGCTGCCCTGGAAAACTTCCCTCATGTTGAAACCAGGTGAGAACATAAGAGATGTTATCTTGGGACTTCCCTGGTGGAACAGTGGTTAAGAATCTGCCTGCCAATGCAGGGGACACAGGTTCGAGCCCTGGTCTGGGAAGATCCCACATGCCGCGGAGCAGCTAAGCCTGCGAGCCACAACTACTGAGCCCACGTGCCACAACTACTGAAGCCCACGTGCCTAGAGCCTGTGCTCTGCAACAAGAGAAGCCAACACAATGAGAAGCCCACCCACTGCAACAAAGAGTAGCCCCTGCTCACCACAACTAGAGAAAGCCCGCGCAAAGACCCAACGAAGACCCCACGCAGCCAAAAATAAATAAATAGATAAATAAATTTATTTTTTTTTTAAAAGGGAGAGATGTTATCTTGGTGATGGGGCAACAGATGCCCTGGATTAAAGTGGAGTCCTCAAAGAAGGTTGCTGCTGTGCAAGCTAAGCCCATGTCAGCCATGGGGTGCAAACCCAATAGCGCCAGCCAGGAAGCCATGTAGCTATGACTAGAGTAAAGGGGACCCCAAAGCTGAAATCGATGGTGTCAGCCATAAGAACTTCGCTGCTTAATGTAAAGTGTTGGGTGGGTTAAAAACATTGGAAGTTTGTTTGGTTGCATCACGAGCTGCTGCCACACTGCTCAAATGCAAAGCCCTTTTTACTTAATAGCACACAGTCACTTTCTCACTCCATGCCCCCAATCTCTCCCTCCTCTACCCTAACCTTGGCCACTTTAAGAAAAAAGTGATTTAGAAATGGGGCCACGGTTTTACCGACCCCAAGCGGGATTGAAAACCTTATGCACCCATCCAAGGGGAGTCTGGGGGAAGTGAAGGATTCAAACATTTATGGCTCTGTTGGATACAGATGCCCAAGTCACTGTCCTACCAGACCTGGGGAAGGAAAAGGCCCTCAGAGCCAGCTAATAGTGCTTATGCATGGTTGACAGTGGGGAAGGAAATCTAATCGGTGGAGTCCATTAGGCCAATTCAATGTACTGTCATTGTTGCTTCCTCATCTGAATGTATGGTAGGAATTAATGTGTTATATCCCCATCTCATAAGTGCCAGAGGCAATTTTTGACATTGGGAAGAACAGCATAGACAGAAACAGTGGGAAGTTGTCTTGGTCGGTTCAGGATGCTATAACAGAATAGCATAGACTGGGTGGCTTATAAACAACAAAAATTTATTTTTGACAGTTCTGGAGGCTGGGAAGTCCAAGATCAAGGTGCTAAAAGATTCATTTTCTGGTGATGACCTGCTTCCTGGTTCATAGATGATCATCTTCTTGCTGTGTCCTCACACGGCAGAAGGGGCAAGGGAGCTCTCTGGGGTCTCTTTATAAGGGCACTAATCCCATTCATGAGGGCTCCACCCTCATGACCTAATCTCCTCCCAAAGGCCCTACCCTCTAAAACTCTCACCTTGGGGGTTAGGTTTCAACATATGAATTTTGGGAAAACACAAAAATTCAGCCTATAACAGAAGTGTAAATAGCTTTTCAATCCACCTCCCTGTCTTCTCTTATGATTCACCAGAAGCTAAAGAACCCCCAGGAAGAGAAGGGGAAATAACAGCCTTGATTAAAGACTTAAACACATCAGATGTGATAAGTGATGCAGTATCTCAAAATGACAGCCCTCAATGGTCAGTAAAAAGGACTAACAGGAGCTGAAGGCTTATGGAATATTATTACCAACTGATTTCAATTGTTGCTCCCATAGCCCAGGCTGTTCCAGACATTGCGACTGCAACTGAATCCACTACACAGGCTGATGACAGGTGGTATGCAGTTCTTAGATGTCACTAACACCTCTGTGCCATCTTACTGACATTTGAGGATCAAGGTCAGTTTGCATTCAGGTAGTAAGGCCTCCTATATATGTTTATAGTATCCCCCAGGGGTACCTAAGCTCCCCTGCCATTTGTCACCATTTGGTGAGTCAGGATTTGGCACGAGTTCCTCTACCCGTCCATGTCCAAAGCCTTTACTATATAGATGATGCTTTGTTGGCAAGTCAAAAGCCTAAGGCTCAATGACCTTGATGGTTTAGCTACCAAACCATGGAGGTAGCCAGGAAGAGTAGATGATAATCCCAACAAAATTCAGGGGACTTATCACCAAGCAAAGTTTCTTGGGACTAAGTGAGTGGATTTGTAAAACTCAATCCCTGTGGCGGTTATGGAAAAACTGCTCTTTGGCCCTCCAAACCAAACAGGAAGCCCAGCACCTTATTGGACTCTGTGGGTACTGGAGGCAGTATGTGGCACACAAAGGCATGCTGCTTGGTCTTTTATATCAGCTGACCTGCTAATCAGCATCCTTTGAGTGTGGCTTATACTAACAGACCATGTTTGAAGCTGTCTTACAAGCTATGGCGTGCTCTCTACCTTTAGGGTCCCATAAATTTAATGATCATGACGGATGATTTGCTGATTAAAGTTTCTGGCAATGGGAGGCAGCCTCCACCCAGAAATGCCCCTTGGGGTTTTGGACTAATCACCTCCCTGACATGGCTGCTAGAAACAACCCTTTAGAAAAGTAGCTATTAGCTTGCTTCTAGGCTCTTGTCAAAACTGAACACCTGACCCATGGAGGCTTTGTGACTCTCCAACCTGATATCACCATTTGGGAGTAAGCCAACTTGAACCCCATGACTAACAAGGTGGGATGGGCCCAATAAGCTTCACTTGTCAAAAGGAAGTGGTATATTCAAGAAAGCAGCTGGCCTGGCCCAAGTAGCATCTCAAAAGTGACGAGTATCCCTTTGGGAGATCATTTATCACCCACTCTCTTGCCTGAAACAAAGCTAGTGGGACCCTTGATTCACAGAAGTTCCCCTAATGCCTGGGCCTGGTTCACTGATGGTTCAAACTGAAACCCAGTGGTGTCCACTGGGATGCTGCAGCTGTTCAACCTCACCACCAGCTGTGCAGAACCAAAAATGAACATGGCTCCCTTTAGTGGGCAGAACTCAAGGCCATTCTCATAGCGCTGATCAATATTTCCTTTGATGAACCTTGTTCTGTTTTCACTGACTTCTTGGCTATTGCCAATGGCCCAGTTGCTTGGTCTGCCACTTGAAAAATAATACATTCCTCTTTGTGGCCGTATACTGTGGAAGCAAAACATGACTTCTGATCAAACCATCTGGGTCACTCATGTCAATGCCTGTGGAAAGGCCAATTCTCAGATGAGACCATCTGAAAATCAAGCTGCTAATCAAGGCTGCACTGCCCAGATTATCACCATTGCAGCTTAGATCAGACATGGCAACACATTCACCCTCACAGATTGGGTACAAAATAAAGAAACGTATGCTTTTATTGCAGAGGCTACCACTTCATGCCAGGCTTGTGACTTGCCAAAAGCTGACCCATTTGTCTCACAATGAGGGAGGCCACATTACATGAGACACTGACTTCATCTGGTCCTGGAAGATTAACTACATTGGACCTTTGACCCCTCTCAGGCCTATCAGTGGGGCCTCACTGCTGTTGACACTTTTTCAGGTTACTGTCCTGCTGTTCCAGTCTGATCAGCTGAGTCCAAACAAATCACTGTGGCCCTTAAAGCTAATCTGTGTCATGTGATCAGCTTCCCAGACCATTTGCAGGCAGGACAATAATGTCCCTTTTGTGGAAAAAGCCACACACAATGGGCTGATTGTCAAGGTATTCAATCATCCTCCCATGCTCCTACCATCCACAGGCATCTGGTATTGTGGGTTTTGACCAGCCTCCTCAAAAATCAACTTAAAAAGATTTCTGACTCTATTTTCCTCACCTCCTTCTGGTCTATACACCTTAGTAAGGCAGTTTGGTCACTGAATGATGTTTTCCCCAAAAAGGGATCATCCCTTTTCAGCTACTTCTTAGGTAGCCAAGGACAAAAGAGATGGGGTTATTAGAAACCTATTTTGAAAAGTTAGAACTTCATCCTGATCATTTCTAGGCATGGTACTTCTTTCTTTCCCTAATGGCAACCCCAAGGCAGCCTGGTTGATATACTCCTTGGGTGGCAGCTTAGTCCAAAAAGGGCCAAGAGGATTGAAACAATTCTGGTTCAGCTATCTGGATTCTCTGTTGTACTGCCATGGTCTAGATCATAAGGATAATGATCACTTGGTTGAGTAAACTGCTCACTGAATCTCCCTACAATGACCTACATGGGCCAAAGTTGGGGGACATAACAGGTCTAAGTTTTATTTAAAAAAACCCTTGTCCCTGTTGCATCTGACACTTGTGGACAAAAAGTCTGGGTATGAGCAATGGATGATTGGAAGAAGGTGAAGTTATAGCTGCTGAAATGAGCCACACCAATTTTGTGGAGAGCAACACCAGCACATGGCGAGGGAGCACCTCAGATGCCAAGATGAGCAGAGGAAGGAGGGACACTAATGACCTTTTGTCTTTTAGAGCCATCCCTGGAGCCTTCTTCATGAAGTAAAATGCCCTGGTGTGGCTCTCCATAACTGTTTTGCTTGTACACTTTGTATTTTAACTGACTGCTGGGTTTGCTGCCCTCTGCCAGACAGCTCTGACCACAATTTGATCACCATTACCCTCAATCTTACGGAGAAGTCTATCAGAAACAGCAGAGCAAGCCCTAGCTGCTAAACCTTCACACTAAACACCTGTCAGCACCTCAGATATCTTTTCCCAACTTCATTTTCATAGCCATGACTCATTCCACAGGGTGGACAGATATCATTCGGCTGGTGGTGTGGACAAATGGAACAGATTGGATAACTGCCCTCAGACTGGCTTCCCCAAAATGAGCACTAGACTCAATTATTCAAACACAGTTGAGAATCTAAGGTGTACCAGGTATCTGGGAAGCCACACTGGAGACACTTAATCTCTGTTCTCCAGCTGATGTAAGTCCCACTTGGGAACCCTGACAATTGTCAGGCTTAGATTGACAAGTGTCCTCATGATGTCCATTTGTTGGTGGGTAGAATAATAGTCCATCCTTTCACTGAGGGAGCTCTTTATCTCTCATCCCCGCCATGCTTCTTGTTTGCTGAGAGCAATAAATCCTCCATCAGTGCAAGATTACCACTTTGGTTTTGGCTTTTTCTTTGTTCCTTCTTCCCTTCCCATTTAATTATCTTACCTCAGCTATGCATTTTAAAGGATATTTGTTTGATTTTATCCAGAATTCCCATGTGTTTGTAGTTGAGAGTTTTAAAGATAACTGGCATACCATACATGAAGCAGAAATGCCCTCTCTGATTTACCTTTTTTCTCTATTCTGTATAGCTTAGCTCTACTCTCTACCCCTTAGCTTCTGCCAATGCACAGTTTCTGCTTCTTTGTAATCTGAGTTTTTTCTGCCCTGAATTGTCCCAGAACTAATTCATGGCCTCTCTGTAGACATGTGCTCATCTTCAGCTTCCTCTGCCATTTGTTTCATATTTTCTAAAAACTAGTAGTATGATAAAGCTGATACAAAGCAGGGCCCTGTGGGGCTCCTGGGCACAAAGGCTTTCTGTGTCCCCCATTTCTTGGATTATAGGAAACAGCCTTCATTCAGCCTCCATGACCTTCCCTGAGTTCCAATGGGCAGATTCAAGCAGCTGTTAATTAGGGAAGGGAGGGGATGTGAGACCAGGGAGAAACAAACAGTCAAGAGCAGCCTTGGGGCAAGGTCCTGTTTCCCCATCAACGGATACACACAACAATATCTTTGAAATATTTTGCAGATCTGAAACCCCCTCCAGGTGGGAGAAGTTAACGATTAACAATGATATGCTGCCCGCAATCATGTAGAGCCCAGACCAGTTGGACCTGAAGGTTGATGATGCTAACTCCTAGTTACCTCACCACCAACCCATCAGAAGAATGTCCATGAGCTGATCACACCCTCTTTGAACAATTACTATAAAACTTCTCACTATCTTCTCCAAGTGGGGACACATAGTTTTTCGAGGCAGGAGCCTGCTGTGTCCCCCTTTGCCTGGCAAAGCAATAAAGCTATCCTTTTCTACTTCACCCAAAACTCTGTCTCCAAGATTTGATTTGGCGCCAGTGTACAGAGAAGCAGAGCTTTCAGCATCAGAGCCAGTTTGGTGTGTGGGGCCAGGCTACATCAGAGCATCAGAGGTTCCTGGCCTATCTATGGATTGGCTCATTGGTCAAGTGCCCACCCTGGCTCAGTCAGTTATGACCATGACAGGGGTGGGGAAGTGGGGTGCACTGAGTCACATGGAACAAAATATGGGGCAGCTTTCACAATAGGAGCTGAAGGTAGGGGAGGTTCCCTTAGAAGAAACTATGGGTGGGGAAGGCATTTGATATATCTAGAGGTCGTAGAGGGTAGAGCAAGTGGTTAATATATCTGCCTTTCCAGAACCTGCATCCCCTCTTTCTGGAGGTGGAGGGATCAAGAATACAATAGGCTGGTGAGTTAGACTAGAAAGTGAAGAAATAGAGACCACCAAGTATGACCAATCCCAGGAGTCTTTAAACTTTTATCTTGGAATCCCTTAAAAGAAACTTAAAAACAAACAAACGAAACTACTTAGCTTTTCACACATTTGGAAGTTATCTAATATTTTTCATTATAAGTTTAAACAGTTGTAAATTATTTGTATTAGTTATGGTTAAAGGCTGTGTGCTGTGGCAAAGAGATTCCCAACATTAGGAGCTTAAAGAATAAAGCAGTTTATTCCTTTCTTGTATAATGGTTCCAAGTTTCAGGCTAGTTGGATACTCTGGCATCTTCAACCCATGGTTTTTAAGGTCACTCTAGTTACTATTCCAGCTAGCAGAGAGAAAGAGAAGAATCCCAGAGTCAGGGAATTTCTCTTAGGTAAGGGAAGCTGAAGTTCTATCACTTCTACTCACATTCCATTGGTGAAATCTTTATCATATGACCATGGGTTCCTTTTGCTGTGAGGGAGACTGGGAAATGTAGTCCCATGCCAGGCGGCCACATCATAGCTATGGCTTTACTGTTATGGGGGAAGGGAAAATAGAATTTAATGAGTGTGGCTCCCAATGGTCTGTATAAATATAAACAAAAAAAGTAATTATCTGCTCCCTCCCTACCCAATATCCAATAGTGATATGGGAAGAAGATAACTATAATGAAACTCTTATTTGGAAAAAGGAAGAATTAGTAACACTAACAGTCATTGATCCATAGTGATTGTTATGCCCACTTAGCAGGTAATGCAAAGACTCCTAACCCTGACAGTAGATTAAATTCCTTGACTAGCCTGACTGCCCTGATTCTACTGACAGGGAGAATCTCCATGTTCATTATCCTCTAGGGAGCCTGGCCTTGCTCTCTGGGAGTTTCTTCTTTGTCCATTATTCCCCATGATCACACATGAAGAGGAAGTTGGGGAAATATTCTTCTCGGGAGCTGTATCATTTTCACAACTTGGTTCTTGCTACTGCAAGTTTTCCCAAATATTACCATCCTTTTTGTCATCTAGAAAACTGGTAATGCTGCATTAGTTAACATTCTACTATTGTTGCTGGGATTTCCCAAGCCATAGGCACCTGTTTTGCAAGTTTTGATGCTGGTACTTCTTGATCCCAACAGAGGAATTTGAACCTTCATTAATATCAAATCCATGCCTTGCTGCTCTGTGCCTCTTGCAAATACAGTAATTCTTCATTTCAATGGCAAATGATGGGATAATATTTTGAAAATGTTTTAAATGGCAACTGAACTTAACAGATATAGTATCAACAGTGCATATAACCCAACCAAAGTGATGGCAATATGAATTACTATGGTTAAATTCCTGCATGTTTCAACAATTACCTCAGGACGGATGCTTGACAAACAGATTGTGATTCACTATCAATTGTAAGACACTTCTGATTTCTGGAATGTTAAAATGTGAAAAAAAGTGTGTCTTAGAATTGATGAATCAAAGAGATACATGCACCTCAATGTTCATAGCAGCATTATTTACGACAGCCAAGACATGGGGCCAACCTAACAATGAATAGAGCAACAGATGAATATATAAAGAAGATATGGTATATATATATACACAATGGAGTATTACTTGGCCATAAAAAGAAGGAAATCCTGCCATTTGTGACAACATGGATGAACCTTGAGGGCATTATACTAAGTGAAATAAGTCAGACAGAGAAAGACAAGTACTGCATGATTTCACTTATATGTGGAATCTAAAACAAAACAAAACAGAACAAAACAAAGAGAAGACCCAAACTCACAGAGAAAGAGACTAGATATGTGGTTATCAGAGGCTTGGGGTGGGGTATGGGAAAATTGGATGAAGGTGGTCCAAAGGTACAAACTTCCAGTTGTAAGATAAATAAGTACTGAGGATGTAATGTACAAAATGATGACTGCAGTTAACACTGCTGTATTGTATATTCTGAAAGTTGCTAATAAAGTAAATCCTAAAAATTCTCATCACAAGAAAGAAAGTTTTTTTCTCTTTCTATCTATATGAGATGATGGATGTTAACTAAATTTATTGTGGTAATCATTTCACGATATATGTAAGGCAAATCATTATGCTGTACACTTTAAACTTATATAGGCTGTATGTCAATTACAGGCATACTTTGTAGATATTGTGGGTTCAGCTCCAGACCACCACAATAAACAAGTCACGTGAATCTTTTGGTTTCCCAGTGCATATAAAAGTTATGTTCCCTGGCGGTCCAATGGTTAAGAATTCACGCTTCCACTGCAGGGGGCACGGGTTTGATCCCTGGTCGGGGAACTAAGATCCTGCATGCTGCATGGTGCAGCCAAAAAAAAAAAAAGTTATGTTTGTACTATATTGTCATCTAATAAGTGTGCAAAAGCATTATGTCTAAAAAAAACAGCGTACATACCTTAATTAAAAAACACTTTATTGGGTTTCCCTGGTGGTGCGGTGGTTAAGAATCCGCCTGCCAATGCAGGAGACACAGGTTTGATCCCTGGTCCGGGAAGATCCCACATGCCGCAGAGCAACTAAGCCCATGTGCCACAACTACTGAGCCTGTGCTCTAGAGCCCGTGAGCCACAACTACTGAGCCCGCGTGCCACAACTACTGAAGCCCGTGCGCCTAGAGCCTGTGCTCTGCCACAAGAGAAGCCACCGCAATGAGAAGCCCGCGCACCGCAATGAAGAGTAGCCCCCGCTCTCTGCCACTAGAGAAAAGCCCATGTGCAGCAACGAAGACCCAATGCAGCCAAAAATAAATTAATAAATTAATTTTTAAAAACCACTTTATTGCTAAAAAATGTGAACCATCATCTGAGCCTTCAGTGAGTCATAACCTTTTTGCTGGTGGAGAGTCTTGCCTCGATGTTGATGGCTGCTGACTGAGCAGGGTGGTGGTAGCCAAAGTTTGGGGTGTCCGTGGCAATTTCTTAAAATAAGACAACAGTGAAGTTTGCCACATCAGTTGACTCTTCCTTTCATAAACAATTTCTCTGTAGCATATAATGCTGTTTGATAGCATTTTACCCATTTTAGAACTTCTTTCAAAATTGGAGTCAATCCTCTCAAACCCTGCCTCTGCTTTATCAACTAAGTTTATGTAATATTCTAAATCCTTTGTTGTCATTTCAATAACCTTCACAGCATCTCTGCCAGGAGTAGTTTCCATGTCTAGAAACCACTTTCTTTGCTCATCCATAAGAAGCAACTCCTCATTTGTTAAAGTTTTGTCATGAGATTGCAGCAATTCAGACACATCTTCAGGCTCCACTTCTAATCCTAGTTCTCTTGCTATTTCCACCACATCTGCAGTTCCTTCCTCCACTGAAGTCTTGAACCCCTGAAGGTCATCCATGAGGGCTGGAATCAGCTTCTCCCAAATCCCTGTTAATGTGATATTTTGATCTTTTGTTCTTAATGGCATCTAGAGTAGTTTTCTGGAAGATTTTTTCAATTGACTTTGTCCAGATCCATCAGAAGAATCACTATCTATGGCAACTATAGCTTTATGAAATGTATTTCATAAATAATAAGACTTGAAAGTTGAATTGACTCCTTGATCCATGGGCGGCAGAGCGTACGTTGTGTTAGCAGGTATAAAAACAGCATTAATATTGTCGTACATCTCCATCAGAACTCTTGGGTGACCGGATACATTGTCAATGAGCAGTAACATTTTGAAAGGAATCTTTTTTTCTGAGCAGTAGGTCTCAACAGCGGGCTTCACATATTCAGTAAACTGTGTTGTAAACAGAAGTGCTGTAATCCAGGCTTTGTTGTTCCATTTATAGGGCAGAGGCAGAATATATTTAGCATACTTTTTAAAGGCCCTACAATTTCCAGAGTGGTAAATGAGCATTGGCTTCAACTTAAAGTACCAGCTGCCTTAGCCCCTAACAAGAGAGTCAGCCTGTCCTTTGAGGATTTGAAGCCAGACATGGACTTCTCTAGCTATGAGAGTCCTAGATGGCATCTTCTTCCAATAGAAGGCTGTTTTGTCTACACTGAAAATCTGTTGTTTGGTGTAAACACTTTCATTAATGGTCTTAGCTAGATCTTCTGGATAACTTGCTGTAGTTTCTATATCAGCCCTTGCTGCTGCACCTTGCACTTTGATGTTCTGGAGACAGCTTCTTTCCTTCAACCTCATGAACCAACCTCTGCTAGCTTCACACTTTTCTTCTGCAGCTTTCTCACCTGTCTCAGCCTTCATAGAATTGAAGAGAGTTAGGGCCTTGCTCTGGATTAGGCTTTGGCTTAAGGGAATATTGTGGCTGGTTTGATCTTCTATCCAGACCACTAAAACCTTCTCCAAACCAGCAGTAAGGCTGTTTCACTTTCTTATCATTTGTATGTTTATTGGAGTAGCACTTTAATTTTCTTCAAGAACTTTTCCTTTGCAATCACAACTTGGCTAACTGTTTGGCACAAGAGGCCTAGCTTTTGGCCTGTCTCAGCTTTCAACATGCCTTCCTCACTAAGCTTAATTATTTCTAGCTTTTGATTTAAAGTGAGAGACGTGCTACTCTTCCTTTCACATGAACACGTAGAGGACATTATAGTGTTGTTAATTGGTCTAATTTCAATATTGTTGTGAGTTGAATAGAGAGGCCCAAGGAGAGGGATAGAGACTGGAATGGCTGGTCAGTGGAGCAGTCAGAACACACAACATTTATTAAGTTCACCTTCTTATATGGGCACGGTTCGTGGCTCCCCAAAACAATTATAATAGTAACATCAAAGATCACAGATCACCATAATAAATTTAATAATAATGAAAAAGTTTGAAATATTGTGAGAATTACCAAAATGTGACACAGAGACACAAAGTGAGCAAATGTTGGAAAATGGTGCCGATAGATTTGCTTGATACAGGCAGGGTTACCACAAAACTTCAATTTGTAAAAAATGCAATATCTGCAAAGCACAGTAAAGTGAAGCTCATTAAAGTGAGGTATGCCTGTACACAGTTAGCCCTCTGTATCCAAGGGTTCCACATCCATGGATTCAACCAACTGAGGATCAAAAATATTCGGGGGAATTCCCAGGTGGTCTAGTGCTTAGGATTCAGCGTTTCACTCCTGTGGCCAGGGTTCAATCCCTGGTCAGGGAACTGAGATCCCACAAGCCGCACCGTGTGGCAAAAAAAAAAAATTCGGAAAATAATTCCAGAAATTTCCAAAAAGCAAAACTTGCATTTGCCACATGTAGGCAACTATTTACATAGCATTTACATTGTATTTGGTATTACAAGTAATCTAGAGATGATTTAAAGTATGTGGGATATGCGTAGGTTATATGCAAATACTACACCGTTTTATAGAAGAGACTTGAGCATCCACAGAATTTGCTATTCACAGGAGTTCTGGAACCAGTCCCTATGGATACCAAGGGACTACTGTACCTCAATAAAACTGAAAGAAAAAAAAAAAGAATTGATGAAATGTGAAAGTAGACATCTATTTAGTTTGCTTCCAATCACTTTCACATGCCAGTATCTACAACCTAAGTAATTTTCTGGACATAATTCTTAGGTCTGCTTTACTCTTTACTTCCTTATTGTCTCTGTGCCTCTTATCTCTTAAAGTATGCTAACTTGTTGCTATCTGGAACAACAGATTTGGTGAGAGGAGGGGTGTTGACCATAATCTGATCCTTGCCTCCACATTGGATCCATTGTTTGTCTTAATGTTTGACATAGAGGTCTTGATGAATCTTTAAATAAACTTTGATTAAGAGACATATCTCTTGGGTCCAGGAGCAGTTGGATTTTCCAATCCTATGAGGCTTTTAATATAATGATTTTCTCTGTTCCCTTCTACCTCTGCTTGCAAACTGGCTGTTTCTTGTCTGAGTTCATCTGTTTCTTGTAATACCTCGCTAAAGCAGCAAAGAGAAGCCACTACCCATTGGCATTCTGGCTTTTGCCCTAGAGCTACTGGCTTGGTAGGTAGATGGTGTGCCTTTCGAGTTAACATAGGTAACAGTGTTACCAAACCAAAGTTGGGTCCTCTCGCCACCTGCTGACACCGGGTTGTGGTGAAGAACAGTGCAGCGTTTATTGCAGGGTGCCAAGCAAGGAGTCCAGGGCAAAGCATTTTTAAAGGCCAGGTGAGGCATGGTTGTGGGGTATTTGATGGTGAGGTAACAGGGTGATGTCACAGGGGTTAACATTATCAACCCTTAGACGCCAGTGGGTCTGTGGGCTACGTGCTCATGATCATCAAGTAGTTAATTTCTTCCATTTGGTGGTGGTTTTATTTTATTTTATTATTATTATTTTTTTAACGCACCACACGGTTGTGGGATCTTAGTTCCCTGACCAGGGATCGAACCTGGGTCCAAGGCAGTGAAAGAGCTGAGTCCTAACCTCTGGACCGCTAGGGAATTCCCTGGCGGTGGTTTTAGCATCTGTAAAACAACTCAAGAAATGTGCATCAGATACTATTATCCAGGTACTTCAGAGAGGAGCTAAAGTAGAGGATAGGGGGAGGGGGTCTGTCCCGGGAAGGCCCCCATAGGGTCTTGCTCGGTTACAGTTGTACCAGTTATCTTGGGGTCCCCAGCTTTCCAGCCTGCTCTATTTATTTCTTTATCATTTGCTGCCTAGGCATTAAGCAAATGCTGAAAATTTTAGGTTTTTGTTATAGCAGTGCTCTACTTTCATGGTACCAGTTCCTGTATTAGTTAAGGAAGGCCTAGCTGCTATAACAAACAGAGCCCCTAAAATCTAGAGACTTAAAAAGCAAAGTTTATTTCTCTCATGTCACATTCTGAGCTGAGGATTCACAGTCAGACAGGGACCAATGTAATAGAATAGAAATAGGTCTATACAGTCATGGACATGATATATAGAAGAGGTAGTATTCCAGATCAGTGAGAAAGGATGTACTTTTCAATAAATGGTTTGAGACAACTGGATATCTGTGTGTAAAAAGGAAAAAGAAAAAGAAGAAATCAGACTGCTATCTCACACCACACACTGGAATTCCAGGTAGACTAAAGATACTAACAAACAAATTTATGCATCTTTTTTTCTTTTGTCACAAGCCAGAGTGGGAAATTTATAGTCAGGGGGCATTCAGATCTCTTCTCATTCATTTATTTCAAACGTGGTTTTTGCCAAAAGCAAATAGGGCTGTCTTAGTCACATATTTCTCCAACCCTGCCATGATCTCCTTGGGCTCTATAGCCTATGGTTAAGGCTGGGGCCGCAGGCAGAGATGAAAGGAAAAAGCACCTCTGCTTCCAGTGCTAGGGTGACCATACCTAGTCCTGCTGTCCCTGCCCCAACCTTAGCAAGAGAGAATTAATTCCACAAAGCCATGTCCCTACAAGCAGTAGCAATGAAAGCCCTGATGGTTATCTGGAGACAACCAGACGGGATAATTTTGGTCAGTAAATTTGTGTGGGATCAGATCTGGCTTTCTCCACAGCCCAGATTCACTCAATAAATGTCAACCTTCTCCATTTGAGAGATGGTAGAAAGGGGGCAAAGTAAAAGACCATGATGTCCAAATTCCTAAACGATTCAAACTTACACTCTCAATAGGTTGGAGTTGCTGCACCTGCTGTGTTCCCATGTGTCACTTTCCTTTCTGTCTTTTAACTGAAGTAATTAACTTTGGAAGAAGGAGATGATGACTCACCTAGGGTCCCAGGCTCTCATGTAAGGGAGGCATCACTGACTGCTGACAGCAGCTCGACACTTCCTTCTTCAGACCCAGAGGTGGGACTGCTGCGAAATTCTGGTATGGGGATTAACTGCTCCCCTGCAGACTTTTTCCGCTGCACGGGGTGCTGTGAAATCAGCACTGGCCCAGTCATCTATCCCAGATGTTGTCTGTGGACCTTCAGCTTTACACTTACCTTCCCTGTTATCACCAAGGCTGGAAGCCTACAAACCACATTTCCCAGATTCCCTTGCCAGCTGAGTTCTGGTTGGGTTCCAATAACAGAAGGCAGTCACGACAGATTAGAAGGCAGTAAGAAGGTAGACGCCATTCTTTTTGTCGAGTAGCCGTGGCAGTGGTGGTCCAGGTAATATCAACAATAAGTACGGGATTGTGAGCTCCAGTCTCTGGGTGGTAGCAGCTTTCTGATATCCAGACAACACCCTGTGCCCCTAGAATAGCAGCAGTTTCCTTGTCTCTGAGTCACACCAACACCATTTACTCCTTTAACCCTTCCAACACCTTTGTAACCAATTCCCTGCATTAGAGCCCTCTCTGCTTTAAGTACCTAGAGTAGTTCATATGCCCTTGACTGGAAATTGACTGATACACTAGCTTTGGCATGATGCTCTTTTAACTGCTCTAAAACCTCATCTGAAAAATGTGAACGCAACTAAATGAATGTTAATTGAGCACTTATTAAGTTCAGAGCAGAGTACTGCCTGTTCATAAGACTTGAGCTCTGACATTCTAAAAGAAATGATTAGAAATGTCCACAGATAACTAATGCCCATCAGAAAAACATAAATGTCATGAGATGAGCACACATTTCTGAAACCACCAGATTTTTTTCCTGAACAGTCATAGGATACAACAACAGCAATAGTAATAGCAAGCTGCCAAGTGCCCGAAATAATTATCTCATGGATATGAAAAGGCACTGGGAAATGTTTTGCTCTGAGGGAACCTGGTGAAAAGAAAGGTGGGGGGGGGTTGAAATTCACATAGGTCTCAGCAAGAGTGGAAAGACACTGAGCTCAGCAGTGGGTGCTACAGTGTTAATTCTGGACACATGGAGTAAAGCCCCAGGGAGTTCTGTTTGTTTCTTAGGGACTTGAGATCCCTTCCACCCTATGATGCTCCCTCGCCTGGAGGGTGGTATTAATTGATCACAAATCTATAAGCTACACTGAGCTGTCTATCCTCTGATGTCACTGGCTGGGAATTGTGGGAGAAGGGGGGGTAGGGCCTCTCATCAGAGTGTTCTGGGATGAAGGAAGAATGGAGCCTCTGTACTTTGATCACGTCGTGACCCAGCTATCTGAAACAAGAGAATTTTGTTTTCAGTCCAGTGATCTACCATTTAGGGAGAGGAGGAAGAGGAAAATGGACAAAATATAAACGTAGGAAGATTGTTGGATTCCCCAGAATCAAAGTGACTTAGTACAGAGCTGAGTCAGAGGGAATAGCAGGGAGGCTGCAGGGAGGTCGAAGGGCTCTTCTTCCCCGGGAGGCTGCACTCAGAGCAGGGCATTGACCTTCCCGGTCCACCTGAGGATCATCCAGGAAATCCCAGCTTTAGTGAAGTGGGCATTTTCCCTCCAACCTATAGCCTCCTCCATTTGCCATCTGATATCTGAAGTCTCCCCACATAGGGTGTTTATATCTTTAGCTTTAAGACATCCATCCCAGTCCCATTGTTAAAATGACTGCTCCCAGCCATTTCCTCCTTAGTACAGATGAAGACTTTTACAAAGGCAGACTTCACAGGCATTAAGAGTCCAAGATACATGAAGATGTGAACCCTTCTTCTCCTGGGGAAGATGGAGACAGTCGCCTTAGGGAAAGTTTGGAGAAGGGGAGGTTGGCAATCAAAGCCAACTCCACATTTTGATCAGGACTGGCTCTGGCAACTGGGTGTGGTGGAATGATTGGTGGGCCGGAAGTGCCACAGAGTTGATGCCCCCAGGAGCAGCTCCAGTCAATGGGGGATGGGAACTTGGTGATAAATACTGTACGTGCAGCATCCACCTGGACCATTCTCCTTTGCCCTGTGAGACATGGGGGCTGCCTGCTGTGCCACAAGCGATGCATTCCATTGCCTCTTACCTAGGAGTCTCCTGTCTCTGCCAGCATCTATGAATATGAATCTGTGGCCAGCTAACTTAATAGGCTGCAAGTAGGGCAAAACCTCAGACCCTTCACATTTCTTGACATTTATATCACTATATATTTTTTCTGAAATTTCTCCAGGAAGCATTTATTATTTTAAACATTTTAAATGAATGAATGACCCTGATAACTTCTTGGCAATAACAGACCCTTTATTGGCTTCCTTCCCCTTCCTGTCTCACTTCTCCATTCCCACACTGATATTTTCTAGGTTTACCTCCCAAATAAACAACTGGCACTCAAATTCTTGACTTGGGGTCTTCCTCTTAGATGACAAGACCTAAGACAGTATGTTCCATAGATGTTTGTACAACCCCCCGCCCCCCCTGCCCACCTCAGTCTGCAAGAGAGATTAATGCAAGTTTGTACTACATTTAGTGGACCGAGAGACAGATAGGGAGGTAGAAGAAGGGAAAGCCTGAGGATTTGTATGTATTTCCTGCTTGTAGGGAAAGGTGTGCTCTGCCTAAGCCTCACTGCTATCTTCCTTCCCTCCTCACCACCTTTGCATGCCCTTCCCCTTTCTTCCCATTGATTTAATTCCCAAATAACATATTCATTTAATGACTGTGAAAAGGTTTAGACCCCATGGATAATGGAGTGTAATGATTGATGTGGGATATGGTAATTTTTCTGAGCAATGAATTACAATAATAAACATTCATCAAGTACTGAATAGAAAATACTACAAAATATCTACTTTAAAAAAGCATTCTGGTAATAGGTGCAAGTAAATAAAAGGCAGGGTCAAATTAAAATGCAAAATAGCAACTAGACAAAAAACTATAAAGGATGGATCAGTGGGGTCCTTAAAGATAGCATGGAATTTGATTCAAAATGTTTTTCTCTCATATGCGTAATAAAACGTGCTATTCACATTCAAGTATTCTGCAAAATGTAATGAGGAAAGCAAATCAAATTTTAAATAATGATGCTTTTAAAAGGCAGCTGGACAAAACAAGACAGTTGGACCTTTTTAAAAATACAGGGCTTCCCTGGTGGCGCAGTGGTTGAGAGTCCGCCTGCCAATGCAGGGGACACAGGTTTGTGCCCTGGTCCGGGAAGATCCCACATGCCGCGGAGCGTCTAGGCCCGTGAGCCATGGCCGCTGAGCCTGCGCGTTCGGAGCCTGTGCTCCGCAATGGCAGAGGCCATAATAGTGAGAGGCCCACGTACCGCAAAAAAACCAAAACAAAACAAAACAAAAAACAAAGTAAAATCAATTACTTTGATTTTGGGATGACCTTTTAAATTTTAACAATCTTTTCCCTCCTACCTGAAAAGTCCTCTTTTTCTTCCTCAACCTCTGTCTATTTAAACCCTACACAGCTTTCAAGGAACCAGCTTAACTGCCCTGTCCTCCGAGACCCCTCAAGGTATTTATTACCCTTACTACTCGTTTTGGCACTTAATGATAATAGCTACCTTTTAGAGAGCGTTTATTATGTGCCAAGTTGTGAACTAAATCTCCTGGGGTGATTACCTCACTAAACACAACAATCCTTAAAGTAGCTACTGTCATTATCCCAATTTACATAAAAGGAAATGGAGGCACTAAGATGCCAAGTAATTTGTTCAAGATCACAAAGTGAGTTGCAGAGTTAGGATTCCACTCTGGGTCTTTTTCATTCAAAGAGCCACTATACAATACTGCCCCTGCCACGCATCCTAGAGCATTTTGAATCAGTGATTGCCTCATGTGGCACCCCTCTCCTTGGATTGTATACTTCCCAGGATAGACATTCTGGAACACTTGCCTGTGATGCTACTATAATTATGTGTCATATTTTACTTAACAGACTTTTTTCAGATAAATAATGTGACTCATTTTTTCTACTTATAAATTTAAGAGTTAACAGTTATGTTAAAAATGATCAATAATATTACTGCAATTTATGTCAAAGAGTGTTCTGACTATGTTTTTCTCTAGGAGTTTTATCGTATCTGGTCTTACATTTAGGTCTTTAATCCATTTTGAGTTTATTTTTGTATATGCTGTGAAAAAATGTTCTAATGTCATTCTTTTACATGTAGCTATCCAGTTTTCCCAGAACCACTTATTGACAAGACTGTCTTTTCTCCACTGTATATTCTTGCCTCCTTTGTCATAGATTAATTAACCATAAGTGTGTGGGTTTAGTTCTGGGCTCTCTATCCTGTTCCATTGATCTATGTGTCTGTTTTTGTGCCAGTACCATACTGCTTTGATTACTGTATCTTTGTAGTATAGTCTGAAGTCAGGGAGGGTGATAACTCCAGCTCTGTTCTTCTTTCTCAAGTCTGTTTTGGCTATTCAGGGTCTTTTGTGTTTCCACACAAATTTTAAAATTATTTGTTCTAGTTCTGTGGAAAATGCCATTGGTATTTTTATAGGAATTGCATTGAATCTGTAGATTGCCTTGGGTAGTATGGTCACTTTAACAATATTGACCCTTCCAATCCAAGAACACAGTGTATCTTTCCATCTGTTTGTGTCGTCTTCAATTTCTTTCCTCAGTGTCTTATAGTTTTCAGAGTACGGGTCTTCTGCCTCCTTAGGTAGGTTTATTCCTAGGTATTTTATTCTTTTTTGATGTGATAGTAAATGGGATTGTTTCCTTAATTTCTCTTTCTGATATTTTGCTGTTAGTGTATAGAAGTGCAACAGATTTCTGTATATTAATTTTGTGTCCTGCAACTTCACTGAATTCATTGATGAGCTTTAGTAGTTTTCTGGTGGTGTCTTTAGGATTTTCTATGTATAATATCATATCATCTGAAAACAGTGACAGTTTTTTTTTTTAAGATTTATTTATTATTTATTTATTTATTTTATTTATTTTTGTCTGCTTCGGGTCTTAGTTGTGACACACAGGATCTTCACTGAGGCATGCAGGATCTTTCATTGCAGCACACAGGCTCTTCATTGTGGCGTGCGGGCTTCTCTCTAGTTGTGGCGTGTGGGTTTCCTCTTCTCTAGTTGTGTTGCACAGAGCACACAGGCTCTTCATTGTGGCGTGCGGACTTCTCTCTAGTTGTGGCGTGTGGGTTTCCTCTTCTCTAGTTGTGTTGCATGGGCTCTGTAGTTTGCGGCACACAGGCTCTCTAGTTGAGGTGCATGAGCTCAGTAGTTGTGGCATGCAGGCTTAGTTGCCCCATGGCATGTGGGATCTTAGTTCCCTGACCAGGGGTTGAACCCATGTCCCCTGCATTGTAAGGTGGATTCTTTACCACTGGACCATCAGGGAAGTCCCACAGTGACAGTTTTACTTCTTCCTTTCCAATTTGGATTCCTTTTATTTCTTTTTCTTCTCTGATTGCTGTGACTAGGACTTCCAAGTCTGTGTTGAATAGAAGTGGCAAGAGTGGGCATCCTTGTCTTGTTCCTGATCTTAGAGGAAATGCTTTCATCTTTTCCCCGTTGAGTATGATGTTAGCTGTGAGTTTGTCATATATGGCCTTTATTATGTTGAGATATGTCCCCTCTATGCCCACTTTCTGAAGAGTTTTTATCATAAATAGATGTTGAATTTTATCAAAAGCTTTTTCTGCATCTATTGAGATAATCATATGGTTTTTATTCTTCAGTCTGTTAATGTGGTCCATCACATTGATTGATTTGTAGATACTGAAAAATCCTTGCATCCCTAGGATAAATCCCACTTGATCATGGTGTATGATCCTTTTAATGTATTGTTGGATTTGCTTTGCTAGTATTTTGTTGAGGATTTTTGCGTCTATGTTCATCAGTGAAATTAGCCTGTAATTTTCTTTTTTTGTGATATCTGTGTCTGGTTTTGGTATCAGGATGATGGTGGCCTCATAGAATGAGTTCAGAAGTATTCCTTCCTCTATAATTTTTTGGAATAGTTTCAGAAGGATAGGTGTTAACTCTTCTCTAAATGTTTGGTAGAATTCACCTGTGAAGCTATCTGGTCTTGGACTTTTGTTTGTTAGGAGTCTTTTGATTACTGATTCAATTTCAGTACTGATAATTGATATGTTTATATTTTCTATTTCTTTCTGGTTCAGTCTTGTGAGATTGTACCTTTCTAAAAATTTGTCCATTTCTTCTAGGTTGTCCATTTTATTGGTGTATATTTGTTCATAGTGGTCTCTTATGATCCTTAGTATTCTGTCGTGTTGGTTGTAGCTTCTCCTTTTTCATTTCTGATTTTATTGATTTGGGCCCTCACCATTTTTCTCTTGATGAGTCTGGCTAAAATAGAACTTGATGGATATTTCCTCAATTATGATTTTATACACATGCACACACACACACACACACGCACACACGCACACACACA
>NC_041234.1:23700090-23707651 GCF_002837175.3 Physeter macrocephalus | reverse complement strand
CCTTGTCTTGTTCCTGATCTTAGAGGAAATGCTTTCATCTTTTCCCCGTTGAGTATGATGTTAGCTGTGAGTTTGTCATATATGGCCTTTATTATGTTGAGATATGTCCCCTCTATGCCCACTTTCTGAAGAGTTTTTATCATAAATAGATGTTGAATTTTATCAAAAGCTTTTTCTGCATCTATTGAGATAATCATATGGTTTTTATTCTTCAGTCTGTTAATGTGGTCCATCACATTGATTGATTTGTAGATACTGAAAAATCCTTGCATCCCTAGGATAAATCCCACTTGATCATGGTGTATGATCCTTTTAATGTATTGTTGGATTTGCTTTGCTAGTATTTTGTTGAGGATTTTTGCGTCTATGTTCATCAGTGAAATTAGCCTGTAATTTTCTTTTTTTGTGATATCTGTGTCTGGTTTTGGTATCAGGATGATGGTGGCCTCATAGAATGAGTTCAGAAGTATTCCTTCCTCTATAATTTTTTGGAATAGTTTCAGAAGGATAGGTGTTAACTCTTCTCTAAATGTTTGGTAGAATTCACCTGTGAAGCTATCTGGTCTTGGACTTTTGTTTGTTAGGAGTCTTTTGATTACTGATTCAATTTCAGTACTGATAATTGATATGTTTATATTTTCTATTTCTTTCTGGTTCAGTCTTGTGAGATTGTACCTTTCTAAAAATTTGTCCATTTCTTCTAGGTTGTCCATTTTATTGGTGTATATTTGTTCATAGTGGTCTCTTATGATCCTTAGTATTCTGTCGTGTTGGTTGTAGCTTCTCCTTTTTCATTTCTGATTTTATTGATTTGGGCCCTCACCATTTTTCTCTTGATGAGTCTGGCTAAAATAGAACTTGATGGATATTTCCTCAATTATGATTTTATACACATGCACACACACACACACACACACACACACATTTTCCCAAGGACAGCATCTTACAGAATAAGGAAATGATAGAGGATTTCATGCTAAAGTGAGGACCAAGACAACGAGGCCCATTATCTCCACTAGTTTTAAACATTGCATTGGAGGTATTAGCCAATGCAGTTAGACAGGAAAAATCAAGTAGAGGCATAATATGGGAAAGGAAGAGGTAAAATTTATCCGTTTTGGGGGGCAGCTGATATTATATCAGCTGCCAAATATCCCAAAAGGGTGAAAAGGGTGAAAGGGTGAAAAGGGTGAAAAAGGGTGAAAAATACCACAAACAATAAGAAAATTAACTTAAATAGCAGGATATTAAATTAGCAGGCCGAAATCAAAAGACTGTATATATTGGGTTGGCCAAAAAATTTGTTCAGGTTTTTCCATATGATGTTATGGAAAAACCTGAATGAACTTTTTGGCCAATGCAATATATCAGCAATAACCAGTTAGAGGAAATAATGGAAGAGAAGACACCATTTACAATAGCAAAATAAAAGAAAGTAAAGTGCCTAGGCATAAGCATAATGAGAAATGTGAAAAATCTTTATGAAGAAACTATAAAACACTCCTAAAATATCTGAAGAGTAGAAAGGCATAACATGTTCTTTGATAGGAAAACGTAAGAGCATGAAGATGTCAGTTCTTTAGAAGCTAATCTATAAATTCAACACAATATCAATATAATTTCATCAGTCTTTTTTCCTAGAGCCAGAAATGTTGATTATAAAGTTCATTTGGAAGACTAAACAAGCAGGAATAGATATCCCTTAAAAAATAAAATCAGGGCTTCCCTGGTGGCGCAGTGGTTGAGAGTCCGCCTGCTGATGCAGGGGAGGCGGGTTCGTGCCCCAGTCCGGGAAGATCCCACATGCCGTGGAGCGGCTGGGCCCGTGAGCCATGGCTGCTGAGCCTGCGCGTCCGGAGCCTGTGCTCCGCAATGGGAGAGGCCACAACAGTGAGAGGCCCGCGTACTGCAAAAAAATAAATAAATAAATAAAATAAAAGCAATGAAAAGAGCTAGCTCTAACAGATATGAAAACATATTATAAAGTTTTTATAATTAAAACAGCATGATGTCAGCACATGAATGGACAAATGCAACAGAATACTAAAAAGCCAGAAACAGACTCACATGAATAATTAGTATATGATAAAGGCTTATCTCAATCATAGGAAAAGAAACACTTTCTAATAAGTGGCATTGGAACAACTGAATAGCCATATGGGAAAAGATAAAATTTGACTTATTCCTTATACTGTATAAATTCCAGATAGATAAAAGTTCTCAATGTGAAAAATGAAAGTATACAAATAAGAGAAAATATGGGTGAATTCCCTTATATTCTGAGAGTGGGAAAACTTTCCTGTGACTCAAATTTTAGAAGCAGTAAGAAAAAAGGTAGATAAATTTGATCAAATAAAAGTAAAAACGTTTTACATGGCGGAAAAAAAAAACACAAGAAAAGTGAAAAGACAAATGACAGATTGGGGAAAAAATTTGCAGCTTACGTCATAATCAAGGGGTAAACATTTTTAATATATAATGAGCTTAAAACTGAGAAGAAAAGAGCAAGACCCAATAGAAAAATTGGTAAAACATAGGCACAGCTAACTCACAGAAAAAGAAAGGAAAATAGCCCTTAAACATACAAAAAAAAATCAACTTCACTCATAGTAAGAGAAATGCAAATTAAAACTATATAGAGATAGAATTTCTCACCTACAAGATTGACAAAAATTCTAAAGTTTGACAGCATATGCTGTTGGCTGCCTAATCTCCCTGAGCAATCGTCCATTCTGAGGGCACAGCATTGCTTTCTGCTGCTGAAAGCTTGGACATTCAGCAGTAGCAATAGTTAGACTGGCCATAGTGAAAGGAAGTTCATGTGGTTGGGGCCATGTAGAGCCTCCACACTGCCACCATGTCCACTCTGTTCATAGGCACTAGAGTGGTCGAGGAAAGAGGCTGGTGACATCCACAGGACCAATCATTCAATGCATGTAATTGATGCTCTGTGGTGGGCATTAATGCAAGACACAAAAATCCACACTCTGTGCCCCTCTCATACCTTCACCTAGATACCTCTTCCCCAGAACAGTGTGTGTATCTTTAGCAACCTTCTTCTAGCCTGATGTTTACTATTTTCTCAATCAAGGTTCTTAGTTATAGACAACAGTTTCATTCTAGCTAGTTTTAGCAGAAAGAGGTTGGATAAGACTCAGTCAGAAATAATGCAGCCAGGACAATGTAGCCAGTAAAAATATACAAACACCCTGTGGGAAAACTATGCCTGAAACATCACCAACCTTGGAATTGGTGTTAAGTGACCCAACTTACAGTATTTGCCCAACCAACATAGTCACTATTTCTTTTTCAGCCCATTTAAAGAGCATAATTAACTATATAAATTCCACTAATGTTTCTAAATTCAAGTATCATAATTATCAGCTACCCATATTACAAGTTTTAATATGTCAATGTGATATCCAGTGTTTTTAATATGATATCCTGGCACTTAGTATGCACTTAATGAATACTTGTTGGAAGACTGAATACAGGTCACTGAGTCCAAGCTCACTCTGCTCGCAGCACAACAGGCCAGTAAATCGAGAGATGAGGTGTTGAGGCAAGGAATAGTGACTCTATACAGAAAGCCGGCAGACTGAGAAGATGGCGGAGTAGCGTCCCCAGAAAACGATCTTATCAGGGTCTGGACGCCAGTTTCTTTTATAGAACAGAGCGGGGAGGAGGTGAGGAAGTAGAGTTAAAAGGCCATTTATCTTGCAAAACATCTGCTCGAATGGCCTGCATCAGGGAGGGGATGTGTTAATTTCTTCTTTTCTGCAGCCATTCACAGGTGGACAGGGTCAGAATGTCTCTCTGTGAGCTGAACAAAGGCCCTTTAGTTTAAGAGTCAGGCAGAGGGGCAGGGTTCCCTTTTACAGGCCATTATGTATGCTTACAGCTATAGACAGTGATTATAATAGCAAAAGCAATGAAAAGCAAAGGTTAAATTAAAAGAAACATCCAACATAGAGTCAGAATTGGCTCTTCCCTGTTACATACAGACCCTTCAAAAAAAACATTTTTTTTTTTCCTGAAAACCTGCCTAGGAATTTCTCCACTGAAACAGAGTATGGGTGACACAGGTGGGACCAATTCCTAAGTGAGCTGCCCAAATTCTACACCTAATCTCAATGAGAGAGAACGGCACCATTTCACAGTAATCTTGAATTCACTCTTACTCATACTTAATAAAGGAAATTGTTCATAAATTTCAATATTTTTTACATACTTCCTGACTGATCTCAGTGTCTCAGGGTAAGGGAGAAACGCTGGTCTAGGCAGAAGTTGTGAGTTCTGGCCTTTAGAGAGGTAGCTAGCGTTTTAGACAATCAAGTTTCTTTGTGGTTGCCTTCATTTAGATTCCTCCAAAAGTGGACCCTGAGACAAAGATTTGGAGACAAGTAGTTTATTTGGGAGGTGACCCCGGGAAGCACAGTGAGAGAGTGAGGAAGTGAGATAAGGAGAGGAGGGAAGCCAATAAACGGTGTGTCAATGAGCAGGCAACTGGGGCTCAATGCAGCTGGAGCCCCACTGACACTGAGTACAACATACTTCAGAACCTCTCTGCTGAGTGGCAAGGAAGCTGGAGTATTTATCTATTCTCATCCCTCATTATGTAGTTAGTTGAAGTCCCAAGGGTTGCCCTGGGGTTGTTCATTCCCAGACATTTTCAGCACGGCTTCTTGGTTCAGAAAGCACAGAGATGCAGGAAGCCATCAGTGTGCATAAGGAGTGTCCGTAGTGACCTCCGGAGTGGAAAATGGGCTTTAGGTATGGGGCCTGATAGCATCTGCTTACAGTAGGCAAGCTGAAAAGGTTAACTAACTAGATGGTGGGAGGTGGGGAAACTAAGAAGAATACATTGGAAAAGTACCTCTTCCTGCTTGAGCTGTACTCTGGGACGTGGTACCTTGGAATTTTCTTTCTTTTCTGGCTTCAACCCTTGAGGCAAAAGGAAGCAATTGTCAAGTGGTAGAGAGAGTGAAGGCTCCTGCCCTCCCAGTGATTAACTGCAACTCTTCATCCAAAAAGAAACAAGCATTTGAGGCAGAGGAAGGAGAGGCAAGTAGCCCAAGGCAGCTTTTACTCGGAACAACATGCTGAAGACAAACTTCTAGAAAAGGCTTTTAACTTCACTTTGGGGGTTTGGAGTTGGTTAATAAAAGGAAAGCTTGACATTGGTGACAAAGTTGCCATATGCAACCTAGATGTCTAATGCTTTCAACGTCTTACTTTATATAGAAAAAGTTTGGAAGCATATGAATCAACTGATAATAGTTGTCATGGTTAGGGCATGGAGTGTATATTATATATATTTCATATATTTAGTAGATGGATATGCAATATATATATTTGAGATATTGTTTTTATAATTTATATATAATATATAGCATCCCATATTCTTTACACATAATATATATTTAATTTATAGTAGATGTATATACATGTATATGTATTTCATATGCACCTACTTAAATCATTAAACTTAAAATTTTATTTATTGTGAATATATTTTATAAAGTGTATTAGCCAGGAGAGGCTGGTTATAAGGAATGAGGTAACAAACATACCCCAAATCTCAGTAGGTTAGTACAACAAAAGTCTCTTTCTCACAGCCACCCAGGTACCCAGGCTGCCAGAGCTTCAGCATCTTGTAGCTACACAGTCTGCAACATGCAGCCTCCTCAGTCACCCTAGCAGAGGAAGATAGATAGGAGAATCACCCTGAACTTTTCACCACCTCAGCCCAGGAGTGACTCCTCCCCTCACAGCCCACTGGCCAGAACTAATCACATGGCTCTGCCTGGCTGCAAGGGAGCTAAGAAATGTAGGGCAGAAAATGGAATATTTGGTGAACGTTATTAGCTCACAAAGCCTGCTTTTTAATTAGATAGGTAGGTGGTAGATAGATAGATAGATAGACGAAAATTCACTGCAGCATTTCCTGCCATTGTACCTAATCTGCCAAATTGGTTTTCTCAGAGATGATTAACAGTTTGGAGACTGAATCTACAAAATGAGAGAGGCAACAGTAATACAACTCACAGCAGGGTTTCATGCAGAGTGGATATCAAGCTACCGAATATCTAGAATCTTACCTAAGTAGGTAAAGCATAATGTTGTAAGTTGGGCTCCTTAGGAAGCAAATTCTGAGCTGGAGTTTATTGGATAGGCTGTTTATTAAGAAGTGTCCTTGGGACTGATACCGAGCAGGGCCCTGTGGGGCTCCTGGGCACAAAGACTTTCTGTGTCCCCCATTTCTTGGATTACAGGAAACAGCCTTCATTCAGCCTCCATGACCTCCCCTGAGTTCCAATGGGCAGATCCAAGCAGTTGTTAATTAGGGAAAGGAGGGGATGCGAGACCAGGGAGAAACAAACAGTTAAGAGCAGCCTTGGGGCAAGGTCCTGTTCCCCATCAACAATACCCACAACAATATCTTTGAGCTATTTTGCAGATGTTGAAACCCCCTCCAGGTGGGAGAAGTTAACAATTAATGATAGTATGCTGTCCACAAACATGTAGACCCCAGACCAGTTGGACCTGAAGGTTGATGATGCTGACTCCTACTTACCTGACCACCAACCCATCAGAAGAATGCAAGACTGTTGCTGCTTTGATCCTTATCACATACCCCTGACCACGAGCCCTGACTATAAGACCTCTCCCTATTCCCCAGGGAGTGGGGCACAGTCCTTGAGGCGCTAGCCTACTGTGTTCCCCCTTTGCCTGGCAAAGCAATAAAGCTATCCTTTTCTACTTCACCCAAAACTCTGTCTCCGAGATCTGATTCAGCACCAGTGTACAGAGAAGCTGAGCTTTCGGCATCAGAACTAACACCTGGAAGCATGCTGGTGTGGGGCAGAAAGTTGAGCTGTACCACAGGCCTGATGATGACCTCAGCCAACCCAAGTGGAGCTCAAGAGCTAAAATGGTCCTTCAGAATTGTCTCCCCATGAACTGAGGTGGCCAGGCCTTCATACCTCTTCATCTATTGGTCATTGAATGTGGACTGTCCAGGGTATTAGATATATTTAAAATATACATAAAATATATGTGTACACACCCACACACCCACACAACACTCTTGGCAGCTGGGGCAACAGGTCCTTCACTGAACAGGAATCTAGACAGCTTATCACAGTGTCCTCCACACATTGTAAAATCCGTCTGGTTAATATTGCTCTCCCAATAAGCATAAGCATTATGTGGCTTTTAGAAGTAATTATTATGACTTGTTTTCTTGCTTTACTTTTTTAATTATTTATTTATTTTTTAATACAGCAGGTTCTTATTAGTCATCCATTTTATACACATCAGTGTATACATGTCAATCCCAATCTCCCAATTCATCACACTGCCACACCCACCTGCTGCTGCTTTACCCCCTTGGTGTCCATACGTTTGTTCTCTACATATGCGTCGCAATTTCTGCCCTGCAAACCGGTTCATCTGTACCATTTTTCTAGGTTCCACATATATGCATTAATATACGATATTTGTTTTTCTCTTTCTGACTTACTTCACTCTGTATGACAGTCTCTAGATTCATCCACGT
>NC_041234.1:23699311-23699945 GCF_002837175.3 Physeter macrocephalus | reverse complement strand
GTTACTCTAGGAGGTGGATCAAAAAAGATCTTGCTGTGATTTATGTCAAAGAGTGTTCTTCCTGTTTTCCTCTAAGAGTTTTATAGTGTCCAGTCTTACATTTAGGTCTCTAATCCATTTGGAGTTTATTTTTGTGTATGGTGTTAAGGAGTGTTCTAATTTCATTGTTTTACATGTAGCTGTCCAGTTTTCCAAGCACCACTTATTGAAGAGACTGTCTTTTCTCCATTGTATATCCTTACCTCCTTTGTCATAGATTAGTTGACCATAGGTGTGTGGGTTTATCTCTGGGGTTTCTATTCTGTTCCATTGATCTATATTTCTGTTGTTGTGCCAATACCATATTGTCTTCATTACTGTAGCTTTGTAGTATAGTCTGAAGTCAGGGAGTCTGATTCCTCCAGCTCCGTTTTTTTCCCTCAAGACCGCTTTGGCTATTCGGGGTCTTTTGTGTCTTCATACAAATTTTAAGATTCTTTGCTCTAGTTCTGTAAAAAATGGCATTGGTAATTTGATAGGGATTGCATTGACTCTGTAGATTGCTTTGGGTAGTATAGTCATTTTCACAATATTGATTCTTCCAGTCCAAGAACATGGTATATCTCTCCATCTGTTTGTATCATCTTTAATTTCT
>NC_041234.1:23698017-23698735 GCF_002837175.3 Physeter macrocephalus | reverse complement strand
TTAGTGTATAGGAATGCAAGAGATTTCTGTGCATTAATTTTGTATCCTGCTACTTTACCAAATTCATTGATTAGCTCTAGTAGTTTTCTGGTGGCATCTTTAGGATTCTCTACGTATAATATCACGTCATCTGCAAACAGTGACAGTTTTACTTCTTCTTTTCCAATTTGTATTCCTTTTATTTCTCTTTCTTCTCTGATTGCCATGGCTAGGACTTCCAAAACTATGTCGAATAATAGTGGTAAGAGTGGACATCCTTGTCTTGTTCCTGATCTTAGAGGAAATGGTTTCAGTTTTTCACCATTGAGAAGGATGTTTGCTGTGGGTTTGTCATGTATGACCTTTATTATGCTGAGGTAGGTTCCCCCTATGCCCACCTTCTGGAGAGTTTTTTATCATAAATCGGTGTTGAATTTTGTCAAAAGCTTTGTCTGCATCTATTGAGATAATTATATGGTTTTTCTCCTTCAATTTGTTAATATGGTGTATCACATTGCTTGATTTGCGTATATTGAAGAATCCTTGCATTCCTGGGATAAATCCCACTTGATCATGGTATATGATCCTTTTAATGTGTTGTTGGATTCTGTTTGCTAGTATTTTGTTGAGGATTTTTGCATCTCTATTCGTCAGTGATATTGGCCTGTAATTTTCTTTTTCTGTAGTATCTTTGTCTGGTTTTGGTATCAGGGTGATGGTGGCCTCATACAGTGAGTTT
>NC_041234.1:23697219-23697766 GCF_002837175.3 Physeter macrocephalus | reverse complement strand
GAGCGCAGGCTCAGTAGTTGTGGTGCACGGGCTTAGTTGCTCCACGGCATGTGGGATCTTCCCAGACCAGGGCTCGAACGCGTGTCCCCTGCATTGTCAGGCAGATTCTTAACCACTGCGCCACCAGGGAAGCCCATGTTAGAAGATTTTTAATCACAGTTTCAATTTCATTACTTGTGATTGGTCTGTTTATATTTTCTATTTCTTCCTGGTTCAGTCTTGAAAGGTTATACCTTTCTAAGAATGTGTCCATTTCTTCCAGGTTGTCCATTTTATTGGCATAGAGTTGCCTGTAGTAGTTTCTTAGGATGCTTTGTATTTCTGCGGTGTCTGCTGTACCTTCTCCTTTTTCATTTCCAATTTTATTGATTTGAGTCCTCTCCCTCTTTTTCTTGATGAGTCTGGCTAATGGTTTATCAATTTTGTTTATCTTTTCTTATTTCTGCTCTGATCTTTTTGATTTCTTTCTTCTACTTTCTTTGGGTTTTGTTTGTTCTTTTTTCTCTAGTTGCTTTAGGTGTAGGGTTAGGTTGTTTATTTGAGATTT
>NC_041234.1:23696006-23696784 GCF_002837175.3 Physeter macrocephalus | reverse complement strand
TGTAAATGAGGTGTTAAAGTCCCCCACTATTATTGTGTTACTGTCGATTTCCTCTTTTATAGCTGTTAGCAGTTGCCTTATGTATTGAGGTGCTCCTATGTTGGGTGCATATATATTTATAATTGTTATATTTTCTTCTTGGATTGATCCCTTTGTTATTATGTAGTGTCCTTCCTTGTCTCTTGTAACATTCTTTATTTTAAAGTCTATTTTATCTGATATGAATATTGCTACTCCAGCTTTCTTCTGATTTCCATTTGCATGGAATATCTTTTTCCATCCCCTCACTTTGTCTGAATGTGTCCCTAGGTTTGAAGTGGGTCTCTTGTCGACAGCATATATACGGGTCTTGTTTTTGTATCCATTCAGCAAGCCTGTGTCTTTTGGTTGGAGCATTTAATCCATTCATGTTTAAGGTAATTATCGATATGTATTTCCTATTACCATTTTCTTAATTGTTTTGGGCTTTATTTTTTATGATCTCACTGCCATAATTTTAATTTTCTTTTTTTTAACATCTTTATTGGAGTATATTTGCTTTATAATGGTGTGTTAGTTTCTGCTTTACAACAAAGTGAATCAGTTATACATATACATGTGTTCCCATATCTCTTCCCTCTTGCGTCTCCCTGCCTCCCTGGGTTTGTTTTTGTAGGTCCTTTTCTTCTCTTGTGTTTCCCACTTAGAGAAGTTCCTTTAGCATTTGTTGTAGAGCTGGTTTGGTGGTGCTGAATTCTCTTAGCTTTTGCTTGTCTGTAAAGCTTTTGATTTCTCCATC
>NC_041234.1:23641811-23695909 GCF_002837175.3 Physeter macrocephalus | reverse complement strand
CATCTTCTCGATCTTTGCCTCCATTCTTTTTCCGAGGTCCTGGATCATCTTCACTATCATTATTCTGAATTCTTTTTCTGGAAGGTTGCCTATCTCCACTTCATTTAGTTGTTTTTCTGGGGTTTTATCTTGTTCCTTCATCTGGTACATAGCCCTCTGCCTTTGCATCTTGTCTATCTTCTGTGAATGTGGTTTTTGTTCCTCAGGCTGCAGGATTGTAGTTCTTCTTGCTTCTCTCTTGCTTATCTTAAGCTGATTGTTAAAAGTATCCTACAACCCAGTGGCCACTAACCACCTCCATTTCTGTGTTAAAAAAATGAAGCTCAAAAATATCTATTTTGGGGAATTCCCTGGTGGTCCAGTTGTTAGGACTCCACGCTTTCACTGCCGAGGACCTGGGTTCGATCCCTGGTCAGGGTGCTAAGATGTCATAAGCTGCATGGCCCGGCCAAAAAAGAAATCTATTTTGCCAAATGAAAATCCATGCATAATAGCTCTTGTAGTTGCGTATTCTAATAGAGCCTAGTCAGAGACAGGGTGGTAAGAGGTCCAAGATGGAATTGATTTCCTTTGGGTGATTTATTGAGAGTCAAAGCAGAGCCATGGGAAAAGACTTTGAACAATGTCAGGGACTGGGTTCAGATGTAGACCAAGATATCTGAGGAGGAAGCACCAGAGACAAACATTAAGAAGTGACTGTGGGTTCCCTTTGAAGCTATCTACCCCAAAGGAAGAAGAAGGTTAGTACATCGGGAGAGGGTAGTTTGTACAAGTACAGTGAAATGGCTGTTACTTGGGGCTCCCTATGCCCAGGTACACTGGCTACTCCACTGTGGCGAGAGAAAGGCTGTTCAGATGTAAAGCCAAAAGGACTGGCCACCTTGGGAACCAAGGGACCTCTGGTATGGGCTTACTCTAAAAGTCCCTAACATAGAGATCACACTACATTTCTTTCAGCGATGCCACATCTTTGCAAAGCTGGGGTTTTGTTTAGTTTAGTTTTTATTGAAGTATAGTTTATTTACAGTATTATATTAGTTTCATGTGTACAACACCATGATTATTTTTACAGATTATAGTCCATTTAAAGTTATTATAAAATACTGGCTATATTCTGTGTGCTGTATAATATATCCTTGTAGCTTATTTATTTGATGCATAATAGTTTGTACCTCTGAATCTCTTACACTTATTTTCCCCTCCCCTGTTCCATGTCCTCACCGGTACTAGTTTGTTCTCTATACTTATAAGTCTGTTTCTGTTTTGGTGTATTCACTGGTTTGTTTCATTTTTTAGGTTCCACATATAAGTGATAACATGAAGTATTTTTCTTTTTTGTCTGACTTATTTCACTAAGCATAATACCCTCCAGGTCCATCCATTTTGTTGCAAATGGCAAAATTTCATTCTTTTTTATGGCTGAATAATATTCCTGTGTGTGTGTGCGCGTGTGTCTATACATACCACATCTTCCTTATCCATTCATCTGTTAATGGACACTTAAGTTGCTTCCATATTGGCTATCATAAATAATGCTGCTATGAACATTGGGGTGCATGTATCTTTTCAAATTAGTGTTTTTGTTTTTTCAGATAGATACCCAGGAGTGGAATTGCTGAGTCTTATGGTAGTTCTATTTTTAGTTTTTTGAGGAACCTCCATACTGTTTTCCACAGTGGTGCACCAATTTACATTCCAACCAACAGTGTACAAAGGTTCCGTTTTCCCACATCCTCACCAACATTTGTTACTTCTGGTCTTTTTGATGGTAGCCATTCTGACAGGTGTGAGGTGATATCTCATTGTTGTTTTGATTTGCATTTTTCTGATGGTTATTGATGTTGAGCATGTTTTCATGTGCCCATTGGCCATCTGTATGTCTTCTTTGGAAAAATGTCTCTTCAGGTCTTCTGCCCATTTTTTTATTGGCTTTTTTTTTGATGTTGAGATATGAGCTGTTTATATATTTTGGATTTTAACCCCTTATTGGTCATATCATTTGCAAATATTCTCTCCCATTCAGTAGGCTGTCTTTTTGTTTTGTCAGTGGCTTCCCTTTCTGTGCAAAAGCTTTTAATTTTAATGAGGTTCCAGTTGTTCTTTTTTGCTTTTGTTTCCTTTGTAGGAGATCCAAAAGAATATTGCTATGATTTATGTCAAAGAGTGTTCTGCCTGTCTTCTAGGAGTTATATGATTTCTGGTCTATTCCATTTTGAGTTTATCTTTGTATATGGTGTGAGAAAATGTTCTAATTTTATTCTTTTACATGTAGCTGTCCAGTTTTCCCAGCACCAGTTTTTTTGTTTGTTTTTTGATGGTACGCGGGCCTCTCACTGTTGTGGCCTCTCCCGTTGCAGAGCACAGGCTCCGGACGCGCAGGCTCAGCAGCCCTGGCTCACGGGCCTAGCCACTCCACGGCATGTGGGATCTTCCTGGACCGGGACATGAACCCGTGTCCCCTGCATCGGCAGGCGGACTCTCAACCACTGCGCCACCAGGGAAGCCCCCAGCACCACTTATTGAAGAGACTCTCTTTTCTCCATTGTATAGTCTTGCCTCCTTTGTCATAGATTAATTGATCATGAGTGTGTGGGTTTATTTCTGGGCTATCTATTCTGTTCCATTGACCTGTGTGTCTGTTTTTGTGCCAGTACCATGCTGTTTTGATTACTATAGCTTTGTAGTATAGTCTGAAGTCAGGGACAGTGATAACTCCAGCTTTGTTCTTTGTTCCCAAGATTGCTTTGGCTATTCGGGGACTTTTGTACTTCCATATAAATTTTAGAATTATTTCCCCTCTTTCATTTCTTAGATTGTTTATTTGGGTCCTCTTTCTTTTTTTCTTAATGAGTCTGGATAAAGTCTTATCAATTTTGTTTATCTTTTCAAAAAACCTGCTCTTGGTTGCATTGATCTCTTCTTTTTTGTGTGTGTGTGGTCTCTGTTTTATTTATTTCCTCTCTGCTCTTTATTATTTCCTTCCTTCTGCTGACTTTAGGTATTGCTTGTTCTTGTTTTTCTAATTCTTTTAGGCGATAGGTTAGTTTGTTTATTTGAGGTTTTTCTTGTTTCTCAAGGAAGGACTATATCTCTACAAACTTCCCTCTGAGAACTGCTTTTGCTGCATCCCATAGATTTTGTAAAGTTGTGTTTTCATCTTTGTCTGTCTTGAGGTATTTTCTCACTTCTTTGATTTCATCATTGACCCATTGGTTTTTTATTAGCATGTTGTTTAGTCTTCAAGTGTTCGTTCTTTTCCCATTTTTCTTTCTGTAGTTGATTTCTGGTTTCATACCGTTGTGATCAGAAAAGATGCTTGAAATAATTTCTGGTCTCTTAAATTTGTTGAGGCTCATTTTGTGACCTAGTATGTGGTCTATCCTTGAGAATGTTCCATGTGTGCTTAAAAAGAATGTGTATTATGTGTTTTCTTTTCTTTTCTTTTTTTTTCCCCCCAGATGTAGTGTCCTGTAGATATCAGTTAAGTACAACTGGTCTATTTTGTCATTTAGGACCTCTGTTGCCTTATTGATTTTCTGTCTGGATGATCTGTCCATTGATGTCACTGGGGTGTTAAAAATCTCCTGCTATTATTGTGTTATTGTCAGTTTCTCCCTTTATGTCTGTCAGTGTTTACTGTATATACTTAGGTACTCCTATATTGGATGCATATATGTTAACAAGTATAATATCCTCTTCTTGTATTGATCAGTTTATCATGATATAATACACTTCATCTTTTATTCTAGACTTTGTTTTAAAATCTTTGTCTGATGTGAGTATTGCTACCCCAGCTTCCTTATCATTTCCATTTGCATGAAATGTCTTTTTCCATGCCCTTACTTTCAGTCTGTGTGTGTCTTTAGCTCTGAAGTAAGTCTCTTGTAAGCAGCATATAGATGAATCTTGTTTTTTCATCCAATCAGCTACCCTACGTCTTTTTAAAAATTTTATTTTATTGAAGTATAGTTGATTTACAATGTTGTATTAATTTCTACTGTACAGCAAAGTGATTCAGTTATACATCTATCTATATATATACACATTCTTTTTCATATTCTTTTCTAGTATGGTTTATCACAGGATACTGAATATAGTTCCCTGTGCTGTACAGTAGGACCTTATTGTTTATCCATTTTCCATATGATGCTTTGCATCTACTAATCCCAAACTCCCAACCCATCCCTCCCCGACCCATCCTCCCCCTTGGCAACCACAAGTCTGTTCTCTATGTCTGTGAGTCTCTTTCTGTTTTGCAGATAACTTCATTTGTGTCATATTTTAGATTCCACATAGAGGTGTTATCATATGGCATTTCCTATGTCTTTTGATTGAAGAATTTAGTCCATTGACTTTTAAAGTGATTATTGATATGTATGTTCTTATTGCCCTTTTGTTACTTGTTTTCTGGTTATTTTTGTAGTTGTTCTATGCTCTTTTCTTCTCCTTTAATCTCTTCCCTTGCAGTTTGGTGATTTTTTTTAGTGATATGCTTGTGTTCTTTTCTCTCTCATCTTTGTGTATCTATTGAAGGTTTTTGATTTGTGGTTAACATGGGTTTCATTTTTGTTGACCTATAACTATATCTACTTGTTTTAAATAGTCATTTAAGTTCAAACACATTCTAAAAGATCTATATTTTTTACTCCCCTCACCCGCGTTTTGTGTTTTTGATGTCATATTTTACGTCTTCATGCTTATCCTTTTACTGTTTATTGTAATTATTGTAATTTTTTTCAATCTTCATACTAATGTATTTAAAAGAGGTTGATCCACAACCTTTACTGTATATTTGCCTTTATTAGTGGGATATTTCCTTTCCTATAAATTCTTGCTTCTTGTTGTAGCCTTTTCTTTTCTAATCACAGAAAACCTTTTAACACTTCTTTTGAGTCAGTTTAATATTGATGAACTCTTTTAGGTTTTGCTTGTCTGAGGAGTTCTTTATTTCTCCTTCAATTCTGAATGATAACCTTGCTGGGTGGAGTATCCTCGGTTGTAGGTCTTTCCCTTTCAGCACTTTAAATATATCATGCCACTCTGTTTTGTCCTGCAAAGTTTCTGCAGAAAAGTTTGCTGATAGCCTTATGGGAGTTCCCTTGTATGTGACTCTTTTTCTCTTGGTGCCTTTAGTATTCTATCTTTATCTTTAACTTTTGCCATTTTAGTTATGATATGTCTTGCTGTGGGGCTCTTTGGGTTCATCTTGTTTGGGATTCTCTGTGCTTTTTGTACCTGGATATCTGTTTCCTTCTTCAGGTTCAGGAAGTTTTCAGCCATAATTTCATCAACTACATTTTCAACCTGTTTCTCTCTTCTCCTCTGCGACCCCTATAATGTGAACGCTTGATGTTGTTTCAGACATCCTTTAAACTGTTCTCATTTTTCAAAATTTGTTTTTCTTTTTGCTGTTCTGATTGAGTGATTTCCATTATTCTATATTCCAGATCACTTATGCACGCTTCTGTGTCACCTAGTCTGCTGTTAATACCTCTAGTGTATTTTTCATTTCAGTTATTGTATTCTTCAGCTCTAACTGGTTCTTTTGGTATATTTTCTAGTTCCTTGTTAAAATTCTCACTGTATTCATCTATTCTTTTCCCAAGTTCAGTTAGCATTCTTATTATTAATGCTTTGAACTCTTTATCCAGTAAATTATTTATCTGTTTCATTAGTTACTTTTTCAGGGTTTTTTAAAAATTTTGTTTTTTCATTTGAAACAAATTCTTCTGTCTTCTCATTTTTTAAAACTTTCTCTGTCTCTATGAAATTAGGTGAAACAGTTACGTATTCTGGTCTGGAAGGGGTGTTCTTGTGTGGGAGCATCCCTTTGCAGTCTGCGTGTGCCTGGTGGCTTTGGTGGGAGAGCTGGATCTGACATGAGCATGGGTCACACCTTCCCCCAGGGTGTGCTGGCAGCTATCACCTTGGTGGGAGGTGGGGTAGAGATGGAAGCGCACTAGCCAGGAACAGGTGTGAGCTGGGGCTTCTTCTATGCTCAGTGTCCATCACCACCCTGTTGGGGGTGGGGTCAGGTTCCAAGGTGCTGGAGAAGAAGCCCTGAGGGTCAGGTCCAAACTGGTTTCTTTCCCTCTATGTGTGTAGTCTCCCCTCTGCCAGCAATAGCACTTTTGCCCCAGAGGGGAGCAGCACTGAAACAAGAGGGGCTGGAGTGGGCACCAGGTGTGGGCCGGGGTGCATGCTGGGACGGTCCTGGCTTGCCAGTCATAGTTTGAGACAACTCCTAATCCACCACCTCTGCAAGTGCCAGTGTTACCCAAAAACTGGGTTCACCTCTTGGTGGGTGTCAAGCCAAAAGACCAACCAAGCCAAAGATCAGGAGGATGAAGGATTTATTATTACTTGTAGCAAGTAAGGAGAGCACCAGGGATCTTTCCCAAAGCAGTGTCTCCCCAAACAGCAAAATTGGGGAAGTTTTAAGCTAAGGGTACATGCATATTCATGAAAGGGCTTGGGTGGTCGGCAGAGTCCAAGCTTTAGTTGATTGAAGTTCCAGTTGATCTGGTGCTTGAGTGCTTCAGGCTAATATTTGCCACTGAAACAGGACTGGGAGTCTTTACAACTGATATATTATCTTTGCTATTGTTAATTCTCTTAGCCTGATAATAGGCAATATTTCTGCATTCTTTTTTTCCCTTAAAAATTAAGCCTTAAACAACCAGGCAAACTTTCTACATGATTAGGATGAAGTGGGGTTGCCCTTAGGATCCTGAAATATAAGAATGGGATTTGAAGTTGTTATTTATTCTTCCTGGGTACAAACATGTAGGTACCTCCATAGAAAGATACAGTAATGTTTGGCAGATCTTGCTTTAAAACACTGATCACAAATATAAAAAGAATCTCTTTTTCATAGGAAGGAAAAGCAATTCCTTGGGAGGTACCAGAAAGTCAAGCTTCCATGGGGGTTTTCAAAGCACCCCGCCCCCAGAATACTTACTTTTGTACATCTAAAACTTGATACAAAATATAGAATAAGATTTTCACTTTTGTCCTGCATTAAATAAGGCACATGTTGGCAGCTGCACTAAATTATAACTAATATGTAATGAATATATATGAGTGGGGAGAAACATCTTAACATCAGAGAATTATCCATAACCTAACCCACTTCCCTGTCCAATAAGAAGCTGGTTCCAGGCTTGAGTAATTGGTGAAGGGGACAAGTTAGAGGTACTTGAATAAGCTTAATTGATTTATACCAAAAAGGGCAGAGGGTACTAGCAGAAGAGATATGAGTAGAGCTGGAAGGTGTTAAAAGAGGTAGAAAAAGACAAAAGCAACCTCTAGGGCTTCCCTGGTGGCGCAGTGGTTGAGAGTCTGCCTGCCGATGCAGGGGACACAGGTTCGTGCCCCAGTCCGGGAAGATCCCACGTGCCGCGGAGCGGCTGGGCCCGTGAGCCATGGCCGCTGAGCCTGCGCGTCCGGAGCCTGTGCTCTGCAACGGGAGAGGCCACAACAGTGAGAGGCCCACGTACCACAAAAAAAAGAGAAAAAAGCAACCTCTAAATGAGTTTGAGAGAGGATGGAGGATTTTGGAGGGAGACCCTTTGGGGTCTCTGTCATGTATGTGTGATGTTGAGGTTGGGGGATGGAAAGAGAAGGAGAAATGAGGAAAAATATTTTTTAAAGTTTTCCCATGTAGAATAAAGAAAGAACCCCCAAATAAATCCATGCACCTATGGTCCCCTGATCTTCAACAAGGGTGCCAAGAACACACAATGGTAAAAGGATAATCTCTTAATAAATGGTTCTGTGGAAACTGTATATCCACATGCAGAAGAAAGAAATTGGACACTTATCTCACACCATATACAAAAATTGACTCAAAATGGATTAAACTTAAATGTAAGACCTGAAACCATAAAACTACTAGGAGAAAGCATAGTGAAAAAGCTTCTACACTTTGGTCTGGACTATGATTTTTTGGTTATGACACTGGAAACACAGGCAACAAAAGCAAAAATAGACAAGTGGGATTATATCAGACTAAAAAGCTTCTTCACAACAAAGGAAACAATGAACAGAGTGAAAAGGCAACCTATAGATTGGGAGAAAATATTTGCAAACCACATCTTTGATAAGAAGTTAATATTCAAAATATATAAGGAACTCATACAGCTCAATAACAAAACAAAAACAACACCCCAATTTAAAAATGGGCAAAGGACATGAACAGACATTTCTCAAAAGAAGACAGGCAAATGGTCAACAGTACACTAAAAGGTGCTCAGCATCACTAATCACCAGGGAAATGCAAATCCGAATGATAGTAAGGTATCATCTCACACCTATTAGGATGGCAATTATCAAAAAACCCCCAAAGATAGGAAGTGTTGGCAATAATGTGAAGAAGAGGGAACTCTTGTGCACTGTTGGTGGAAATGTAAATTAGTATAGCTATTATGGAAAACAGTATGGAGGTTTCTCAAAAATTTAAATAAAGAACTATTTTATGGTTCAGCAAGCCCACTTTTGGGTATAAACCTAAAGGAAATGAAATCAGTTATCTTGAAGTGATATCTGTACCCACCCCCATGTTCATTGCAGCATTATTCACAATAGCCAAGACATGAAAACAACCTATGTCAATCAATGGATGAATGGATAAAGAAGATGTGTGTGTGTGTGTGTGTCTGTGTGTGTGTGTATGTGTATAAAATATGGAATATTATTCTGTTTTTAAAAAGAAGGAAATCCTGCCATTTGTATCAACATGGATGAACCTGGAGGACATTATGCTGAGTGAAATATTCCAGACACAGAAAGACAAATACTGCATGATCTCACTTATATGAGGAGTCTAAAATAGTTGAATTCATAGAAGCAGGAAGTAGAATGGTGATTGCCAGGGGCTGTATGGAGAGGGCCATGGGGAGATGTTGGTCAAGGGGTACAAAGTTTCAGGATGAATAAGTTCTGATGATCTAATGCACATCAATGTGAATTATAGACAACAATACCATATTGTATATTTGAAATTTGCTAAGAGAGTAGATCTTAAGTTTTCTCAACACACACAGCGAAAAAAGGTAATTATGGGAGGTGATAGATATGTTCATTAACTTGATTGTGGTTATTATTTTATAATGTATATGTATGTCAAAACATCAAATCAAACACCTAAATTTATACAATTTTTTGTCAGTTATACCTCAATAAAGATGGGGATAGGGGCTTCCCTGGTGGCGCAGTGGTTGAGAGTCCGCCTGCTGATTCAGGGGACACGGGTTCTTGCCCCAGTCCGGGAAGATCCCACATGCCCCGGAGCGGCTGGGCCCATGAGCCATGGCCACTGAGCCTGCGCATCTGGAGCCTGTGCTCTGCAACGGGAGAGGCCACAACAGTGAGAGGCTCGCGTACCGAAAAAAAAAAAAAAAAGATGGGGAGAAAGTTTTCTTGTGTAATAGGAATAGAACCCCTCTTGGAATTTTAAAAATTATTTTATTAAAAAATTAAATTGCTTTTGAAATTGTTTCTTGAATGTTGAACTGACATTTCTTTGAAAAGAGCACTATGTTAAGACTGGAACGTAGTATAGCTCAGCTTTATGTGTGTTATATATGCAACCACTATTTATTTTAAAATAATTTATGAAAGCTCCTACTTTGCTCAGTTCTAGGGGGAGTGGGAAGTATTGTATAGTTGTTAATAGCTTGTGTCACACAGAAACCCTGAGAATTAAAGAAATCCCCTTATAAACCTATGCTTTATGCCAAGACTCATTCAGATGATAAATTCAACTACGAGATATCCAGTAATTTTCTCTAATTGAAGCACTCTGTGGTTCCTTTTTCTTTCTTCATTCATCTTTTCTCCCCCCTCCTCAAATAAAATCTGAACATAGTTGTAAGTACAAATGAGGTTGAGAACTTAGGCAGAAAATTTTACTATAAATATAAATTTGGAGCTTAAAATCTACATTAAATGATGCAAATCACTTTCTAGATTATATGTGGAAAATACATATTACCGTGTTGATGAGGGCATGTTCAGTATAGCTTTTTGGAATTTCTCTGAGGTTTGGTTTTGACATTACTAGGTGTCATGCACATAGATTATCTTACACAAATAAAAATCATTATTGGAATTATTACCTACCTTCTAAAATATTCTTACTTTTTTTACATTCTTGTCTCATTCATCCTTACAGAGTCCATCTGAAATTATCGTTTTCAATGATATTTCTTTTTTTATAACCATTTTAAATTGAAGTATAGTTAATTCACAATGTTATGTTAGTTTCAGGTATACAGCAAAATGATTCAGTCATATATATATATATTCTTTTTCAGATTCTTTCCATTTTAGGTTATTATAAGATATTGAGTATAGTTCTCTGTGCTATACAATAGGTCCTTGTTGTTTCCCTCTTTTATATATAGTAGTGTGTATATGTTAATCCCAAACTCCTAATTTATCTCTCCCCCCACCCCCTGCTATCCCCTTTGGTAATCATAAGTTTTTTTCTATGTCTGTGAGTCTATTTCTGTTTTGTAAATAAGTTCATTTGTATCATTTTTTAAAGATTCCACATATAAGTGATATCATATGATATTTGTCATTCTCTGTCTGACTTACTTCACTTAGTATGATAATCTCTAGGTCCATCCATGTTGCTGCAAATGGCATTATTTCATCCTCTTTTATGGCCAAGTAATATTCCATTGTGTATATGTACCACATCTTTTTTATCCATTCATCTGTCAATGGGCACTTAGGTTGCTTCCATGTCTTGGCTATTGTAAATAGTGCTGCTAGGAACATTGGGGTGCATGTATCTTTTCAAATTAGAGTTTTCTCCAGATATATGCCCAAGAGTGGGATTGCATGATCATATGGTAACTCTAGTTTTAGTTTTTTAAGGAACCTCCAGACTATTTTCCTTAATGGTCGCACCAATTTACATTCCCACCAACAGTGCAGGAGAGTGTCCTTTTCTCCATACCCTCTCTAGCATTTATTATATGTAGACTTTTTAATGATGGCCATTCTGACTGGTGTGAGGGCAATGGTATTTCTTTTCTGTTTAAAATATCTGTGGCTAATATTTCAATAGTAATAAGCACACCTAGGTTCCCAGATCTTCTTTTGTAGAAATTATATCCCATTAAAAAGAACCAGGGCTCTTTGGAGAAATGGATGACTCTAGGCTGGAATAGGTGAGTTATAAGAGTGACTTGGAATATCTCGTGCCAGGAAATATGGAAGCAGTACTCAAAAACTGATGAGGTCATGTAAAAGGAAGACAGAAGCTAGCTTGAAAGGGCTCCCACTTGCTAAACATGCGACAATTTGTGTATCAAAATGAATAACGAATAAAATAGCTTATAACACATTGAATTAAAAAAGAATTCATGCCAACACTACTCATTAAAAATATTAAGGATGGGGGGGGGTGAAGGGAAATTTGTTTAGAGAAGAATGCCAGCTGATAAATGTTAGGATTGTTAGAATTAGAAAACTAACATTTTGCAATCACTACTGTACTAATTGATTCAGGCAAGAATCATCAATAGATGTTAAATCATTGAGTGAAACATTGTTAGGGAAGGATATAGTCACACAGTCTCAAAGTACCACTAGTTACGATTATTAATTACACAGCGGGGAAAAAAAGATACTTTTGTAAATGGTCTGGTGGATACCACTTGAACCAAATGAGCAAAGTTAACGTCACCAAAATGGGAAAAATTGACATCAGGCGTTCTGTGATGTGATGCGTTGAGGACACACATCATGCATGCCGTATTCCTGTTTAAAAAAAAAAAGATTCTCACAGAATACTAAGGTCATGTGAAACCTCTAAACACATCATCTCACTTCCTTCCGAGAGAATTGTTTGTAAATATGGATAATTAGGTTCACTCCTAATGCATTCGTAGACAAGTGATTGTAACATTTTGCTACCACCAAGAAAAGTATTAACAATGAAACTATGGCACACTATTGACTGTAAGATGTATTTCTTAATAAACCATGGGTTTTTGTTTTAAAAAAGATTCTAATCGTAAGGAAATGATCAGACAAACCAAATTCAGGAACATTATGCAAAACAGCTGACCTGAACTCTTCAAAAATGTCAATGTCATGAAAGATAAAAAAGTTCAGGAGGGCTTCCCTGGTGGCACAGTGGTTGGGGGTCCGCCTGCCGATACAGGGGACACGGGTTCATGCCCTGGTCCGGGGGGATCCCACAGGGGGGGAGGGTGCTAAGAAATGCTTATTAAAAACCATAGTTCAGGGCTTCCCTGGTGGCACAGTGGTTGGGGGTCCGCCTGCCGATACAGGGGACACGGGTTCATGCCCTGGTCCGGGGGGATCCCACATGCCGCAGAGCGGCTGGGCCTGCACGTCCAGAGCCTGTGCTCCGCAAAAAAAAAAAAAAAAAAAAAAGTTCAGGAAATATCTTTAAAAGAAGGTAAAGAGACATGGCAACTAACTACAAAGTGTGATCTTTAATGGGATCGTGGATATTAAAAATGCAGTATAAAGCACATTATTGTTACTGGGACAATTGAAGAAATAGGAATACAGAATACATATTAGATAACAGGCATATCAATGTTAGATTTCCTGAGTGTGATAGTTTTCCTAAGTGTGATAATTGTATTATAGTTATATAGAAGAATGTAATATTTCTTAAGAAAAATATGCTTGAAGTATGTATGAGTGAAATGTCAAGATGTCTGAAACTTATGATTAAATCTCTCGGATCATTCACAAAAAAAGAGAGAGAGAGAGTGTGTGTGTGTGTGTGTGTGTGTGTGTGTGTGTGTGTGTGTGTGAACATTTACACAAAAACATACTTAAGTAGAAAACAAGTATGGCAAAATGTTAACAACTGGTGAATATAAGTGGAGGGTATGTGGGTATTCACTGTACTATTTTTACAACTTTTCTGTAGGATAAAAAATTTTCAAAATAAAAAAAGCTCGAAAAAGAAAATATCATGTAAAAAATAAAATTAAAAAAATATGCTGAGCCAAGGATAAAATGCAAGAGGTAAAATTGTGATGGGAAAGTTACAAGTATAGTGAGGACAAAAAGTCTGAATCTATGACTTCTTATGGTTCTATTCCTACGAGTCCACCCTACTGCCTCTCAGTATTCTATCATATGCCTCATAGTCTTCAAATTAGGAACCAAACACACTCCCATGATGTTAGGATCATAAACTCTTGACCTTGTGTCACAAGAAAAAGTTGTGTTTTATTCCCGTCCTACCACTAATCTCTTCATAACATTTTTTTTCTTAGATTCCATATATATGTGTTAGCATACGGTATTTGTTCTTCTCCTTCTGACTTACTTCACTCTGTATGACAGACTCCAGGTCTATCTAGAGCATGGACTTGAGGATATGGGGAGGGGGAAGGGTAAGCTGTGACGAAGTGAGAGAGTGGCATGGGGGAGGGAGACGCAAGAGGGAAGAGATATGGAAACATATGTATATGTATAACTGATTCACTTTGTTGTAAAGCAGAAACTAACACACCATTGTAAAACAGTTATACTCAAATAAAGATGTTAAAAAAAAAAAAAAGAAAAAGTTGTATGAGAAGTTCATTCTATGGCTTAAATTGCTTCCTGTCCTCTTTCCTAGAGACATGGTCTCCAGGACCTTCTTGTTTGAAGGACTAACAGATTTTCTTTTCTTTGGCTGTAGGTTTGTCATAGGGATAACATAGTCCCCACAGTCTGGAAGGAGAGCCAGGTGCCAGCAATTCCAGGCAATTAAAAATGCATTTTTGAAAGTCAGAGAAAATTTATCTAGTTTGCAAGGCTTCCTTCCTCTAATGTTTATGTGAACCTTTTCTGGGCATATTCTGAATCTGACTCTTCTCTCTTCCCTCATGGTTTTCCCCTGTCCTGGTGACCTGGAAGATCACCACTGTTGATTCTTTATGTGTGTCACCCATGAGCATGTGTGTGTATTCCCTCTTCCTTCCGTTGCTTATTATTTATTAATCCATGATAATTACTTATTTATGTAGGTCACTCTATTTTAAATGATAATTTTACAAATGTTTAAGCAGATGAGAATTTGTGCTCCAAAGGGCAGGAGAGATGAACAAGAGACATAAAATGTACCACAGAGAACTGGATTAGGAAATAAACATAGACCCGGAATCTCTTCTTCTACCTCTCTTGTCATCTGCCTTTTATAATTTTAGGAATTGTCCTGATCTCCTGTTTTTAAAGGCCCTTTACTATTTTAAATATCCTCATGATTGTTTTGGATTCCACTACCTTGAAAGTGAAGCAAGGTTTGTTTGCTGTTTTCAAGCAGCATCCACGATGGCTATAGAACACGACTAACCTGACCAAACTGGAGACTGGAGTCTGAGAGTTATGGATCCAGACTAAATCAGGCCCCTGATTGGTCAATAAATTTTTACTGAGTACCTACTATTAGTCAGGCACAATGTTTGGAAGTGGAGGGAAAGACTGGCTGAGACACAGCCCTAACTTAGTGGTCCGCAGTATTCCACGTCAGGTTCACACCGGTCTCATCTGAAGAAGAGTATGGGGGAGAAGATGGTGCTTACCACGTGGATATGAGTGCATCGTTTAGGAATTGTGTTCATCTGCTAGTAACAGACACTCAATAAAGAATGGCTGAAATAAATGGGGAGTTTATTTTTCTCTTTTGCAGGTAGAGGTAGGCAATGTAGTGGTGGCCTGACAAGCCCATGAAGTCATCCAAGTCCCAGGTTTTGCCTATCTTGTTGCTTTGCCCTTCTCAGCATAAACTTCCACCCGAAAGTTTGCCTCATAGTTGCAAGATGGCCACTGCAACTCTAGCCATTGTGTCCGCATTCCAGGCTGGAAGAGAGAGGAAAGAGAAAAGGGGCAAAAGACCACTTTCCAGGTGAGTCAACTTCCTTTTAAAAGAGCTTTCCCAGAATCCCCACCCAAAACTTCTGCTTACATCTTATTAGCCAGAACTTAGTCACTTCCCAGTTGTATCTGTAAGGAAAAATCTCAACGAAAAAAAAAAAAAAATCAGAGTTCTGTTAGTACTTACTCATTTGAAAGTACAAGCCCAGATACTTATTATGTTGGCTTGTCTTTTCAACTGGGCTCTAGTACTTTTTAAGTTAACTTTGCTGGTTCCTTTTCATCACACACTTATCTAAATTTTTTTTCTCATAAGAGTACAAGTTAAATTCACTTTAAATATAAAAATGTAAGTAGATTAAATGTAAAATAATGGAAAAAGAGATATCATGCTAACACGAATCAAAGAAAGCTTGAACAGCTAGATTAATATCAGACAAAGTAGATTTCAGAGCAGAGAATACTATCAGGGAAAAAGAAGATCATTTCATACTGATAAAGGGGTCAATTCATTAGGAGGACATAATCCAAAACATTCATATACCTTATAACAGAGTTTCAAAATACATGAGGCAAAGTCTGAGAGAAGTGAACAGAAAAGTAGACAAATCCACAATTATAGTTTACTTCAATACCCCCTCTAAATAATTGATAGAGCAAGCAGAAAGCTGTAAAGCTATAGAAGACTTGAACAAACAGCACAATCAACCAATTTGACCTAAGTCACATTTATAAAACATCCCTTCTAACAACAGGAGAATACATATTCTTCTCAACTGCATATGGAACATTTACCAAGATAAACCACACTGGGAGCTATAAAATCAGTCTCAGTAAATTTAAAAGGATCTAAGTCATATAGAATACAGTCTCTAAGCACAATGAAATTTAAATTAAAAATCAACAACAAAATATCTGAAAAATCCATAAACACTTGAAAGCTAAATAACACACATCTAAATAACCCATGGGTCAAAGAAGAAATCAGAAGGAAAATTAGGAAGTATTTTGAATTGAATGAAAATGAAAACATAACATATCACAATCGTGGGATGCCACTAAAACAGTACCTAGGGCACATTTTATAGCACTAAAGACTTATGTTGGAAAATAAGAAAGGTCTCAAATCGATTACATTAACTTCTACCTTAAGAAACTAGAAAAAGAAGAGCAAATTAAACCCAAACTAAGCAGAAGAAGGGAAATAAAAAACATCAGAGCAGAAATCAGTGAAATAGACAACAGAAAAATGACAGAGAAAACAAATGAAACCCAAAGCTGCTACTTTGAGAGCAATAAAATTGATTTTCTTGAGTTCACTGAAGAAAAAAACAGAAAACTGAAAAAGTACTATATTAAATACATTGAATTTTCAGTTAAAAACCTTCCTACAAAGAAAATGCCAGGCCTAGATGTCATCACTGGTAAATTCTATGAAACATTTAAGGAAGAATTAATACGAATTCTTTGCAACTCTTACAAAAAACCTGAAGAGAAAGAAATACTTCCCAACTCATTCTATAAGTCTAGCACTACCTTGATACCAAAACCTAATAAGGACATTACAAGTAGGGAAAATTAAAGATCATATCCCTCACGAACATAGATGCAAAAATTCTAAACAAAATTTTAGCAAATTGGATCCAACAATATATTAAAGTATAATGTGTCATGACCAAGTGGGGTTTGTTCCAGGAATGAAAGTTTGGATCAATATATAAAACTCAATTATATGTTTATGTACCATTAACAGTCAGAAATTAAAAATTTAAAATACCATTTAGAGTAGCATCAAAAAATAGTAAAAACTTACCAGTAAATCTAACAAAACTGGAAAATCTGTATACTAAAAATTACAAGGCATTGCTGAAATTAAACAAGACCTAAATAAATGGAGAGATATATTATATTCATGTGTCATAAGGCTTATTATGTCAATTCTCCCCAAATTAATCTGTAGATTAAATGCAATCCCAGTCAAAATTTCAGGAGGCTTTTTGGTAGAAGCTGACAAGATGGTCCTAAATTCCATAGAAATGCAAAGGGCCTAGAATAGCCAAAATAACTTTGAAAAAGAGGAACAAAATTAAAAGATAAAACTAATTGATTTCAAAGTCTTATTATAAAGCTACAGTAATCAAGACACTGTGGGACTGACGTCATGATAGGTGATTAGATCAATGGAATGGAGTAGAGTCCAGAAATAAACATATACATATATGGACAACTGATTTTTGACAAAGGTACAAAAACAATTCAGTGGAGAAGGGATAGCCTTTTCAACAAATTGTGCTGGAACAACTGGCTATCCATATGCAAAATAAAAATGTATTTGAATCCATACCTCACAACAAAAATGAATTCAAAAGGGATCAATGACCTAAATGTAAGAATTCTATAATGTCTAGAAGAAAACAGAAAACTGTGGTCTTGAGTTAAGCAAAAATTTCCTTGAAATAGCACCAAAAGCTCAATCCATGAAAAAAAACCTGATAAATTGGATTTCATCAAAATGTAAAATTTTTCCTCTTTAAAAGATACGGTTAAGAGAATGAAAAGATAAGCAACATACTGGGAGAAAATATTTGTAAATCATATAAGTGATAAAGGGTTTGTATTGAGAATATGTAAAGAACCCTCAAAGCTCAATAATAAGAAAACAACCCAAAAAATAAAAGTGAGCAAAATATTTGTATAGATACTTCACCAAAGAAGATATATGGATGGCAAATAAGCACATGAAAAAATGTTCAAAATCACTAGTTATTTGGGAAATGGAAATTAAAACCACAATGAAGGGAATTCCCTGGTAGTCCAGTGGTTAGGGCTCTATGCTCTTACTGCCGAGGACCTGGGTTTGATCCCTGGTCGGGGAACTAAGCTCCCTCAAGCCGCATTGCATGGCATAAATAAATAAACGAATGAATGAATGAATAAATAAATAACATTTGATTAATAGATTTGATCTATTAGTCATATATACAATCCCAAACCAATAATAAGTTAATAAATACTTCTTACCAGACCAAAAAAGAAAAAAAAACACAATGAAATACTATCTCACACCTTTTAAAATGGCTAAAATGAAGACCGTGCCAAGAGTTGATATGGGTGTAAAAGAACTGTAATTTGTATACACTGCTGATTGGACTATAAAATGTACAAATGTACAACTACTTTGGAAGACAACTGGAAGTTGCTCAAGAGGTTATATATACACCTACCATGTGATCCCGCTATTCCACTTCTAGGTATTTATCTAGGAGAAACGAAAGCATATGTCAATACAAGGACTTATCCATGAATTTTCATAGCAGCTTTATTTAATAGCCAAGAACTTGAAACAATCACCCAACTAGCCATCAATAGGTGAATGAATAAATAAATGGTATATCCATACAATGGAAGTCAAAAGGAATAAACTATTGACACACACAATGACACAGATGAATCACAAAAATAATTATTCTAAGTGAAATAACCCAGACCAAAAAACGTACACAGTAGTATAATTCCGCTTATATATAATTCTAGACAATGCAAACTAATGAATAGTGTCAGAAAACAGATTAGTGGTTGCCTGGCAGGTGGTGGCAGTTGGTGAGGAGCAAGAAGAAGGGGGATGAGGAAACATTTTGGGGTGATGAACATGTTCATTATCCTATGAAGGTGATATTTTAATAGATACATATACGTCAGAAGTTATCAAACTGTATACATTAAGTATATGCAGTTTCTCATATATCAGTTACATCTCCATAAAGGTGTTAGAAAACAGATTTTTCGACGACTGGTCAATGTTCATTGCATGGTTGTACTTAGCCATGTTCTCTTCAATTATCTCTAAACTTTTAGTATTATCTTTGTTCATAAATCTTTTTTTAAAGTTTAGTGTATATATTTTATTGAAATGGTTATTCTCTAAACATCCACATCATTCCATCTGTACCTTCTTCCTACAAACATTTTTTCTTCTACCATTCAATTTTTTTTGCTTTTTTAAAATTGATGTATAGTTGAATTACAATGTTGTGTTAATTACTGCTGTACAGAAAAGTGACTCAGTTATACATATATATACATTCTTTTTCATATTGTTTTCCATTATGGTTTATCACAGGATATTGAATATAGTTCCCTGTGCTATACAGTAGGACCTTGTTGTTTATCTGTTCTATATATACCAGTTTGCATCTGCTAATCCCAAACTCCCAATCCATCCCTCTTCCATCCCACCATAAATCTTTGAATGTATTTTAAGTTATTTTCTTAGGATTATAAATTTCTCAAAGTGGAATTACTGGGTAAAAGATCCTTAGGGTTTAAAAGAAACTCTTGTTATACATTGACAACTTGCTTTCCATAAAGGTTATGTCAATTTACACTCCTATGAGCGCTCAATGATAGGCTTTGGTCATCTTAAAGAAATTTATGTTCAGAACTCATTGAACACTTTATAAAGTCAAAATAGCTTTCTGAGCAACCCTTACTATTGCCCTTCTCTGAAATTGTCTGAAACTACTTACTTTTTGCTCAGTTATCCTCAATTTTTGCTTGTTGCTATGCTCTGTCATTGCTTGATTTCACAAATGTTCTTACTTCTTCAAAAACGTTTTTAAACAGCTTTGTTGAAATGCTATTCACATACCATACAGTTCATTTAAAGTGTACAATTCAATGTTTTTTAGTAATGTTAACAAAGTTCTGCAACTATCGCCACAATCACTTTTAGAACTTTATCCCCTCAAAAAGAAACCCTGTATCTATTATCAGTCACTCCTCATTTCTTCCCAAATCCACCAGCCCTAGGTGACCAACAATCTACTTTCTGTTTCTATGGATTTGCCTATTCTGGACATTTCATATAAATGGAATGAATACAATACGTAGCCTTCTGTGACTGGCTTCTCTCACTTAGTTTAATGTTTTCAAGGTTCACTCCTATTGTAGCAAGTATCAGTACTTCATTCCTTTTCTAATTGCCAAATAACATTGCATTGTATGATATACCATACTGGGCAATTCAGTGGAGAAGGAAAAGACTATTCAACAAATGGTATTAAAACCATTGAACATCCACATGCAAAAAAAATTGAACCTGGATCAAAGTCTCATACCTTGTCCTAAAATTAATTCAAAATGGATCCCATGTCTAAATGTAAACCTTTTAGAATGAAAAGCAGGAGAAAATTGTCATTGTCAATGGTTAGGCAAAGATTCCTTAGACATGACACCGAAAATACGATCCATTTGAAAGAAAGACTTGTATCCAGTAGGTATAAAGAACTCTCAAAACTACACAGTAAGAAAACAAACAGCCCAGTTTTTTAAATGGACAAAAACTTAAAATACAACCCAGAAATCACACTCCTGAGCATTTAACCCAGAGATATGAAATTTTATGTCCACACAAACCTGTACACAAATGATCAGAGCAACATTATTTGCAATAGCCCAAAACTCGAAACAACCAAAACGTTCTTCAATAATTGAACGGTTAAACATACCATGGTACATCTATACCATGGAATAATTACTGTGCAATAAAAAGCAACAAACTCTTGATACATGCAACAACTTGGATGGATCTTGAGAGCATCATGCTGAGTAAAATAAAGGCAATCTCAAACTGTTACAGACTATATGATTCCATTTATATAGCATTCTCAACGTGACAAAAGTATAGAGATGGAAAACAAATTACTGGGTGCCAGGGATTAGGGATGATTGAGGGGAGGTTATGGCTGACTATAAAGGGGTAGCTCAAGGGAGATATTTGTGGTGATGGAGCAGCCCTGCATCTTACTTGCAGTGGTGGTTATACAAATCTACACAAATGACAATATGGCATAGAACTATATACACACATCATACCAATGTCAATTCCTGGTTTTGATTTTATTACTATAGTTATGTAAGATGTAACCATTGGGGGAACCTGGGTGAAGGGTACATGGGACCTCTCTGTACTATCTTTGTAATATCCTATGAATTTAGTTATTTCATAATAAAAAGGTTTTTTAAAGATGAATTTGGAGATTGGGATTGACATATATACACTAATATGTATAAAATGGATAACTAATAAGAACCTGCTGTATAAAAAAATAAGTTAAAAAAATTTTTTTAAATGGCAAAAGACTTGAACAAATACTTCACCAAAGAGGATATATGGATGGCAAATAATCACATAAAAAGATATTAAACATCATTAGCCATTAGGGAAATGCAAATGAAAACCACAAGGAAATACCACTATATACCTATTAGAATGGCTACAATAAAAAATACTGACAAGGAAGCAGAGCAAGTGGAACGCTCATACTTTACTCGTTGGAATGCAAACTGGTACAGCCACTCTGAAAAGCACTTTGGCAGTTTTTTATAAAGTTAAACATACGCTTACCATATGACCCAGCAATCCCACTCCTAGGTATTTCCCTAGAGAAATGAAAACTTATATTCACCCAAAAATCTATACATGAATGTTCATAACAGCTCTATTCATAGATGCCAAAAACTGGAAACAACCCAAATGTCCTTCAACAGGTAAATGAATAAACCAGTGATGGTACATCCATACAATAGAATTCTACTCAGCAATAAAAAGGAAAGAACTATTGACAAATGCAACGTTATGGATGACTCTCAAAGGCGTTGTGCTCCAAAGTCTCAAAAGGCTGCATATTGTGTGATTCCATTTGTATGACATCTTTCAAAGATAAAACTATAGTGACAAAAAACAGATGAGTGGTTTCCAAGGGTTAGGGGCAGGGCAAGGGCATGACTATAAAATGTTTTCTGCAGAGGGACAGATAGTTAATACTTGAAGGCTTTGTGGGTCACATATGGTCTCTGTTGCATGTTCTTCTTTATTTTTGTTTGTTACTTTTGTTCTTTTTGCAACGCTTAAAGATGTAAAAACCATTCTTAGCTTCTGGCCCTAAGAAATAGGCCACAGGCCAGATTCGACTCGGATGTGGTTTGCCAACCCCTGCTACAACAAGATAGCAAGAGGGAGTGGGGTGGGGTGTGTGATGTAGTTGTTCTCTATCCTAACTGTGGTAGTGGTTACACAGATCTATAGATATGTTAGAATTCATAGAAGTGTATGTACACAAAAATGTCAATAATATTGTATGTTAATTATGAAAAAAACCCAGTAACCTATCAGGTCAGGTCAGTTCATCTCTGTCACAAAAGATCAAAGATTCACTTTTCCCTAAAATATATAGATCAAGAAATCTTTTAAAAGATATGACTTCTGTCTATTCTACTTACAAAATTGTTTACTGTAGTAATTCCCACAAATTAAAATGGCAGCCTTGTGTGAATGAGATAATGAATTCAGTTGTAACTTACTAGGTTATGAGGACGACAACTGTTTCTTTGAGGACAGGAAAGGCACTTGATTATTCTCTGTTACAGAGAGATAAATGGATTTATCACTTACAATAATGTCCAGTTTCTTAGCTGAGCAATGAACACTGAAGCTCAAAGCAGTATGTGAGTTTCAGCCCTTAAACAGCAATTCAAGCGGAATTGTTTTCGAATAAGGTACCCTTATAAGTATCAGAAATTATAACTTGTGTTCTAGAGAATATGCCCTTTCTTAACTTTTCCAAACCAGAGAAGAGAATCTGACATTTGCTTGAATACTCTGGACAAGAGTGTCAGTGTACCACAGCAGAAGCTCTTTTTCCACGGGCCTTGATTACTGTCAGAGAGAATACTCAGCATATTGTATAAAGAAAATTGGCAGAACTGAATTCTGTGGTCTGGCCAAATGAATCCATTTTTAATGCTTCCCTAAAAATAGTCTTTAAGAAAATAAAAATATTTAATCTTTAGTAATGACTCCTGCAGTGGTTGGTGTGTGTACCTCAGGGTTGGGGATGTTTTAGGAAATTATATGGCCTAATGCCAGAATCATTGGCCTGGTGAGCCCTTTGAAAAGGAGTATAGTCCTTCAAACTATATTTATCAAGTGTGTACTTCTGGTAATCATGTGATAGAGAATGAAAATCTTTCCCTACATTTTACTCTGGATACAAAAGAATTTCAAAACTAAGCATAAAACATGAAGCATAAAAGGACAAAGTCTTTCTGTGTCCTTACAGGATGGCGTCGTACCAATGGCTGGCTTGGCGTTTCTCTCTGTATTTCTTTAGGCACCGTTTCTTCCCATCATCCCAAGCGCTGCCCCACACTCCAAAGCAAGTTCTTGTGCTTATGTGACAAGAACTTTTTTCTCTTTATGCCTGTAAGAATATGTTAATGCAGCAAAAATGTACTGAGCACCTAATACATGCTTGGCATACACAAGCAAACAAAAAGAAGTCCCTGCCCCTGTACAGCTTACTTTCCAGTGGGGGAAGATAGACCACAGACAATAAGTATAATAAATCAGTAAATTATATAGTATGTTAGATATATTTCAATTGCTTAAGGTGACTAGTTAGCTATCTTTGCTAAGTCGCTGATAAGTTATAATTCTCCCCTCTCTTTTTTGCATCATCAATTTCCCCCCTCTATACTGGGCTGTTCCATTAGTGTGCCTTGCAAAGAAACTGTTATTTCTCTAATCTTAAAAGGAAGCCCTCTCTTGATTCATTCTGTTCTCATCACAACAGTCAGAGTGGTCCTGGTAAAGCATAAGTCTGATGATCCAACACCTGTGAAACTTCCAGTTCCTCTTCAGCTCACTCAGAATCAAGTTATAAGACCTCACAATGGGTGGGGCATGAGCTACCTTCAGTTACCTCTCTGACCTCTCTCTCTCTAGGTCTTCAATGTCTTTCAATAAAGTTTTTTTTTGTTGGTTTTGTTATTACATTTTTCAACTTTTCCCTTTGAAATAATTATAGATTCACAGGAAATTGCAGTGATAGTACAGAGAGACCCCAGGTATTCTTCACTCATTTTTCCCCCAATAGTTACATCTTCCCTAACTGTGGAGCCATATCAAAACCAGTAAACTGACATTGGTACAATGTGTGTGTGTAGTTCTGTGTCACTTTATCACATGTGTAGATTTGTGTAACCACCGCTGCAATCAAGATACAGAACATTTCTGTCACTGGAAAGAACACCCTTTTGCTAACCCTTTATAGTCACCCCACCAACTCGAATCCTGGCAACCACTAATTTATTCTCCATCTTTATAATTTCGTCGGTAGAGAATGTCGTATGAATAGAATCACAAGGTATGTGAGCTTTTGAAATTGGCTTTTGTTCAGTCAGTATAATCCCTTAGGATTCACCCAAGCTGTTGCATGTATCAGTAGTCGCTTCTTTTTTTTTAAATCACATTTCCTCTTTTTTTAAAAAAACTTATTGGAGTATAGTTGATTTACAATGTTGTGTTAGTTTCTGCTGTACAGCAAAGTGAATCAGTTATACATATACATATGTCCACTCCTTTTTAGATTCTTTTCCCATATAGGTCATTACAGAGTATTGAGTAGAGTTCCCTGTGCTATACAGTAGGTCCTTATTAGCTCTCTATTTTATATATAGTAAGTAGTCACTTCTTTTTATTGCTGAGTAGTACTCCATGGCACAGATGTACCAAAGTTGCTTAACATCATGTGTGAAAGACATCTGGGCTGTTTCCAATTTTAGGCTATTACAAATAAAACTGCTATGAACAATCATATACAGGTTTTGGTGTGGACATAAGTTTTTTGTTTCTCTGGAATAAATACTGAGAGTGTGTTTGCTGGGCCATATTGGAAGTGTGTTTAGTCTTTAAAGAAACTGCAAAACTGTTTTCCAGAGTAGCTGTACCATTTTACATTCCACCAGCAATGTATGAGAGATCCAGTTTCTCCATAACCTCACCCACACTTGGTGTTACCATTATTTTTTTCCAGTTTTATTGAGATATAATTGACTTATAACATTGTATAAATTTAAGGTGTATACCACAAAATGATCATCACAATGAGTTTAGCTAATATCCATCATTTATTCATTTGGTCAGACCACAGAAGTCCGTTCTGTATATACTGTATACCATATACTGTATGATCTCACTTATATACGGAATCTAAGAAACCAAACTCACAGGAACAGAGAACAGATATGTGGTTGCTAGAGGCAGGGGCTGGGGGGATGGAAGAATTGGGTGAAGGTGGTAAAAAAGGTACAGACTTCCAGTGATAAGATAAATAAGCTCTGGGGGTGTAATGTACAACCTGATCACCATAGTTCACGATACTGTATCGTATATTTGAAAGTTTCTAAGAGAGTAGAACTTAAAAAGTTCTCATCACAAGGAAAAAATTGTAACTCTAAGAGGTGACCTCATCTCTTATTTCTCTTCCCTTCCCTCATTTTGCTCAAGCCACACTGGCCTTCTTGTAATTCATCTAACACATCAGACAAGCTCCTGTCTCAACATCTTGGCATTTGCTCTTTCCTCTGCCTGGAATTCTCTTTCCCTGGGTACCCTCACTTCCTTCAGATGTTATTTAATGTCACCATTCTATTCATCTTCATACCACCACCATCACCGCTGCCCAAGACATCTTATCCCCCTCCCTGGCTTCATTTTTTTTTCTTTAGCACTTAGCTCTATTGCTGTAGCTCTTTTTGTATCTATATCTGTATCTATATTTTTATCTATAATTTTATTTATCTTGTTTTTATCTGTTTTTTCCAACCACAATATAATTTTATGAAGGTATGAACTTCTGTTTTGTTTTCTCTTTAATCTCAGTAAGTATTTTCAATGAATCATGTTGCCTACTCTAATTAAATGTGTTTCAACCGGGAACTATTGGCTGACGATTATGCTTTAAGAACAATAATGCTGGTCACTGGGCAAATATTTTCTATAAGTTATTCCTTCAATATCCTTCAATCACAACATTTTGATTCTATCAATAGTTATAACTCTAAATAATAAAAGATAATGTTGTCTGTCAGGTCCCCATTCAGTGTATTCATAAGAGTTGTGAATATGGGCTCCTCCTTCTTCTCCAGACTCTAGATCTTCAAGAGCCAGGATTTTGTTTGTTTTGTTCTTGGGTATGTGTTGTTTTTTCTTTTCAACAATTCCTTCATGATCGCTTTCCTTTCTTGTGTCATTCGTCTTCTCCCACTCCCTGCCCTAAAAAATTGGGGACACTGGTTGATATCCAGGAAAACCTTTCATCTTTTACCTTAATCTCTTTTTCAGTGTTAGCTCAATTTTGAACAGGCTTAAGTGAAATAAATTATTTCTTAGATACAGATAATATTAGACATACAGTTGTATTCATCAAGCTCTGCTTACTATAAATCTCTCTTCTGGAACTAGCACTAAACGTAAGTTGAATTTTCAAATTACTTGGACATCATCACTCTGCAATGTATTTTTAATTTTCCTTAGTAAAACCTTTAATTATTCTTCCTATAATTTTAAAGCATAACCAGTTATTATGGCATCTAATTGGAGTACACCAGGCAGTTGGAAAAATATTTGAAACTAGATTGATTTTAAAATTAAGACTTGCTTTCAAATGTGTGTACCTTAAAAACATTTTGCAAGTATGTGTTTCCTTCTATGGCTCCTCAATAAAATATAATGACTAGAGAAGTAGATTCCCTACTTTTTATTATAAAGGCTCAATATTCAAGATAAATGCTTCTTGTTAATTTTTACTTTTTTGATTTTGGTAATTCTTAAAAATAATTTTAAAAATTTATTCTCAGCTAAGGAATTGGAGTTACATTTCCAAACTTGGGCATCATAAATTATTAAGTGAACTAGGGATTTTTTTAAGGTTTAAGATACATGATTTTAAGCATTTAGGGGATTTAAGGCAAAAGTATAAAGTTATTTGTGGAGAAATTCAAAATGTTGCACAACGATGGAAATAAAATTCTTGGGATAAGAATAGTGTGTGTGGAGGTGGGTTTGAAATATCCCATTGAAACATCTTCCTTTTTAAAAATGGAAATTCCCTATTTTAGTCACTGAGAATTCTAAGCACATAGCATGACAGATTTTAAGATATTTACTTTTAAATTTGAATCTAGATATTTATATCTATATATGCATAAATCATCTTATGGTATAATCAAGGTCACAGTTATTTGGTTTTAAAATATCTACCTAGAGCCTCTAGACTACTTTCACTGGTTTCACATTTGTTGGACTTTACCTTTATTGAGTAATCATTTGTACTTAGGTCATGAATATTTGCTTATTTTACTTGTCTTCTGATGGCAGTTGGGAGTAAAATTCAGTCTGAAGGTCTCCCACCTTGAACAGAGAATATACTATAATAACAGGTCTCATTATCCCACCATGATAGAAATTCAGTCTGAAGGTCTCCCACCTTGAACAGAGAATATACTATAATAACAGGTCTCATTATCCCACCATGATAGAAACCTCAAACATCTTTATTTAAAGGATTCGAATTGCATCTGTTGCAAAGGATTCGAATTGCATCTGTTGCAACACCAAAGCACCAGCTCATTAATTGCCTTTCTTCTCCACTCAGAGCTACCTTGTGTAAAATATAATACCATACTCCCTAAAGTAACTTGATTTTCATTAAATTGTTAAAAAAATAAATTAGCAAGTTGAGATAGTAGAGGTGAAGAGTGTCACTTTTTTTGTTGTTTTTTCCCTGTCCATTCCCAATTATTTCTGCCACCTGGTGCACAAAAGATGTGGTCCAACAAAAGGGATTATATAGCACACACACACACATCTGTCCCAGTACTGGTCCCAGGAGTTGACATACTTCACTTTTGTTCTTTGGTTTCCCATTTTTATGTTTAAGTTATTTAGCTTCTAGCTTTCTTTTTAAATAGGAGATATTTGTGCAACAAAACTGGATGATAAATCGCCCCCCCCCAAAAAAACCCCACAAACTATGAGCAAGTAGGGACAAACTAGTGACAGCTACAATACTTACAGTATCAGCTTATGTACAGAAGGAAGCATAGGGAAGCAATAGGGACTCTCACTGACCTGAGGACAACAATATAACCAACAGGTACTCACTGGGAGCTCATAGAACCAGTACGAGGACAGGAGCTAAAACTGTAAAGTTTATAACATTCCAATGGCTACTGAGTACCATGGATCTACAGTAAGGTCTAAGAGGGCTAAAACAGCCTGACTGAAACATATGAGCTTTCGGGACTAACCAGTGAAAGCATCCTTTGATGATAAAAATCCACACTGAGGAAATCTGCTGATGAATCTAAATTGAACAGGATAGTGACAATAGAGACAAAGGAAAGAACCAGTCCAGAAAAAGTAGAGGAGGGAATGGAGGCTGAAGATCTCAGAAATTAAGCCACCATAGTTTTCAACACTTCACAAAAGCAGCAGGAGAGAGCTCTAGCCATAAAGTTATAAATCCATATCTCCCTTCTAAAAGTTCAGAAAAATTAAATTCACTTGAAAATGAACAGCGTGACATAAAAGACAGAAACCATGTGATCATCTCAATAGATACGGGATAAAAAAGCATTTGACATTCATAATACAAACTCTTAACAAACCTAGAATAGAAGGGAAAGTCCTCAACCTGATAAAGTCATGTACAAAAACCCTGCAGTTAACATCATACTTAATGATAAAAGAGTGGACGTTTCCTCTTAAGATCTGCAATAAAGCAAGGATGCCTACTCTTTCCACTTCACTGTTGCCACTTCAACATTGTACAGGAGTTCTGGCCAGTGCAATCCCGCAAGAAAAATAAAAGGCATCCAGATTGTAAAGGAATAAGTAAAACTGACTTTATTTGAAGATGACATGATCCTATATGTAGAAAATCCTAAGGAATTCACATACAAAAAACTATTAGAACCAATAAATAAGTTCAGCAAAATCACAGGATACAAAATCAGTATATGAAAATCAATTGTATTACTATTTACAAGCAATAAACAATCCAAAGTGAAATTAAGAAAAGAGTTCCATTCACCTAAAACTAACATGATATTGCATGTCAACTGTATTTTCAAAAAGAAAAAAACAATTTCATTCACAATAGCATTAAAAATAGGGAATTCCCTGGTGGTCCAGTGGTTAAGACTTTGCCTTTCAATGCAAGGGGTGCAGGTTTGATCCCTGGTCGGGGAGCTAAGATCCCACATGCCTCATGGCCAAAATACTAAAACCTAAAAACAGAAGCAATATTGTAATAAATTCAATAAAGACTTTAAAAATGGTCCACATCCAAAATAAAAAAATGTTTAAAAAATAAATAAAAAATAAAAATAATAAAAATACTTAGGGATAAGTTTAACAAAATAAGTACAAGACAAGTACACTGAAAATTTAAAAACACTGATGAGGGAAATTTAAAAAGATCTAAATAAATGGAGAAACATCTCATGTTCATGGATTGGAAGACTCAGTATTATTAATATGGAAATTCTCCCCAAACTGATCTGTAGATTAACACAATCCCTACCAAAATTCCAGCAGATTTTTTTTTTTTTTGGCAGAAAATGACAAACTGATTGTTGGGAAACAATTTTCCATGGGATATTTCACAGTTCTGCAGTTAGGTCTTCTGAGCAAAGAACATGTTTGAACAGCAAAGGCTTTAGAAGCTAGAGATTTAGAGATATGTCTCTTTAAGAGAGGTATTTGCTTACATTCCAAGGTGATAAATCTAAGAGGCCTTTCCCTCTCCTCCCCAAAGAAGATTTGTTTACAATCCTGAATAAAGATGAAGTCATTCTCTCTGTCTCTGTTTCTGTCTGTTTGTCTGGCTGGCTGGCAGTCTCCTCCTCCCTCCCTAAAGAGGAGGATGGGCAGATGTGTCAGCAAACCTTATATAAGCTTAGAGACTCATAATTTGGGGGATCCTTTCCTGTGCTGAAACCCACTGCATGTGCAAGTGTTTACATCTGACCCTCATTTGTGTTGCCCTGTAGAGAACAGCCACATGGGGAGCTAATGCAAGATGCTACTCTGGATTCTGCTTTTGCTGTGAGTGATAAACCATCTGTGTCACTGACACAGGGTTCTGATGTCTTCTGTCAGTATATGTGTGTGAAACTGTGGCAAACTCACTTTGTTGGAAAGTAGGATAAAGTCTCAGATCCTTCACAGTTTCTGACTTAGTATTGATCCTAAAATTAAATGGAATAGACCTAGAATACCCTAAACAATTTTGAAAATAAAAAACAAGGTTTAAGACTTTCACTCCCCAATTTCAGAGCTTATTATAAGCTGTAGTTATCAATATAGTATGGTGTTGGCATAAAGACAGACATAGATCAATGGAAAAGAATTGAGAATCTAGAAATAAACTTTTATATTTATGGTCAGTTGATTTTTGACAAAGGTGGTAGGCATTTCAATGGGGAAAACGATAATCTTTTCAACAAATGGTGCTGGGGAAATTGGACATCCACGTGCACACCATACTAAAAAATTAAACTGGATCAGAGACCTAAATGTAAAAGCCAACACTATAAAATCTGTAATAGAAAACAGGAGAAAATCTTAAGGACCTTGGTTAGGAAAAGATGTCTTAGATATGACCCCAAAAGTATGATTCATAAGAGAATGAATTAATAAATCCAACATCATCAAAATTCAAAACTTTTAAACTTCTAATTGCAAAACACCACAAGAAACACCAATAAAAACCACTAAGAAGATGAAAAGAAAAGCCACAGACTGGGAGAAAATATTTGCAAATCACATATCCAGATAAAGGATTTGTATATCCAGAATATACAAAGTACTCTTACAACTCATTAATAAGAAAACAAACAAACCAATTTTACAAACGGACAAAAGGTGGACTTATTCCCTACACCTAAACAGGACTTCCTGCTAAGAATGATTAATTAGGATCCAGAGTCTCACAACATAATACCCAAAATACTGAGGATACAATCAAAGACAACTTTTCATACCCAAAACCAGGACAATTGCAACAGATGCCAACACTGAGATTACTCAGGTGTTGGAATTATCTGACAAGGATTTTAAAGCATTAATCATAAAAATGCTTCAGTGAGCAATTATAAACACTCTTGAAACAAATGAAAAAAAAAATTCTCAACAAAGAAATAGGAGATATTAAAAAAGAAAAAAAATTACTGGAAAGTACAATTACTGAAATAACTCACTGGAAGGGTTCAATAGTAGATTGGAGAGGATGGAGGAAAGAATCAGTGGACTCAAAGACAAATCAATATAAATTACACAATCTGAACAACAGAGAGCTCTTACATTTAGGTCTTTGATAACTTTGAGTTAATTTTTGTATATGGTGTGATGTATCGGTCCACATTCATTCTCTGGCATGTGAATATCCAGGTTTCCCAACATTATTTGTTGAAATGGCCAATTGATTTTTGACAAACGTGCAAAAGCAATTCAATAAAGGAAAGACAGTCTTTTTAACAAGTTGTGCCAGAACAACTGGACATTCATAGAAAAAAGAAAAAAGTGAGCCTTGACCTAAACATCACACTATGTACTAAAATTAATTCAAAATGGATCATGTGTTTAAATGTAAAGTGTAAAACTATGAAACTTTTAGAAGAAAGCATAGGAGAACATCTTCAGGACCCAGGACTAGGTGAAGAGTTCTTAGAAATGACACTGGGCTTCCCTGGTGGCGCAGTGGTTGAGAGTCCGCCTGCCGATGCAGGGGACACGGGTTCGTGCCCCGGTCCAGGAAGATCCCACATGCTGCGGAGCGGCTAAAAAAAAAGAAAAAAGAAATGACACTAAAATCACAATTCATAAAAGAAACAAATTAACAAACTGGACTTCATCAGAATTAAAAACTTGTACTATGAAATACTCTATCAAGAGGATGAAAAGACAAGCTACAGTGTGGTTGAAAATATTTGCAAACCATATATCTGCTAAAAGCTTTCTTTGTAGAATATGTAAAAAAACTCAAAATGTAGGAAAAAAATCCAATTATAAAATAGGCAAAAGACCTGAACAGATATTTTACCAAGGAAGAGATATGGATGGCAAATAAGTACATGGAAAGATGTCAACATCATTAGTCATTAGGGAGATACAAATTTAAACCACAATGAGATATCACTACAGAATTATTAGAACAGCTAAAATAAAATATAACAATGATACCACATGCTGGTGAGGATGCAGAAAAACTGGATCTCCCATACACCGGCAGTGGGAATGTAAACTGGTCCAGCCACTCTGGAAGAGTTTGGCAGTGTATTAGTTTCCTAGTGCTGCCATAACAAATTACTGCACACTTGTTAGCTTAAACAACAGGAATTTATTCTCCCACAGTTTTGAAGGCAAAACCCAAAAATCAAGGTGTGGCAGGGCCATGCTCTCTCTGAAGACTGTAGTGAAGAATACTTCCTCTTCCTAGTTTATGGTAGCTCCTGGTAATTCTTGATGTTCCTTGGCTTGTAGCTGCATCAGTCCAATCTCTGCCACCATCATCACATGGCTTTCTTCCCTCTGCATCTCTCTATGTAAATCTCCCCTTACTTTCTCCTATTCATCAAATCCAATCATTGGATTTAGGGCCCACTCTAATCCAGTATGACTTCATCTTAACTTGTTTACAGCCTGACTGATGCTTGGACCTTAAAATACTCTACCCCCAATTTCCCCTTCCATTTTTACATGTCATTGCCAATGTTTTAATTCCACCTTGTTTTTAATACACCCGAATTAATTATTGTTGTCATCTTTGTTTTTTTTTAGTAGTCAATGCCTATTTAGATTTATCTGCATATTTACCAATTTCTTTCCCACATATTTACCAATTTATTTGTTCACCATCACTTCCTGCATCCTACACTGTCCTTCAGGATTCAAAATATTTCTTACCAAAGTGAATCCTTCAGAGGTCCTTAGAGTGACAGTCTGTGAGTGATAAGCTTCTTCCGTCTTTGTCTGAAAATGTCTTTATTTTGTCCTTCTTTGAATACAAAATTTAATCACATGGGGTGATGGCTTTGAAAATATGCTACTCAGATCTCTTGCTATGGGAGTGTAGCTGACAGATGGCCTCAGCTGCTGCACTCTGAATCCACCACCACATTAGCATGGAAACCACCGAGGCCACATTTCACACAGGCTGCTCTCAGTCAGTGACTAAGCAGGGCAAGGATACTAAGGCAGACCCATTCTGGCAAGACATGTGACTCCTCTGATGGGCTACTTTGGCTTAAGGACTCCTCATTAGCCTGGCTGAACCTTTCTTAGAACTGCACTGCAGTTTCAAAATCTGCCTAGGCAACGCTCCCTTTTTGCCAGGGGTCAGACTTGCATTGTGGTCTGAAGACTCTTTCCTACTTTCTGGTGCTCCCTCCCCTTTTACACACAGAGGCATTTCCCCCAATCAGTCTCTTGCATGTCCAATTCCATCTTGGCTTCTGCTTCTCAGAGGACCTACAGTAACACACATGGTTTGTAAATTAAACCAATATAACATGTATACATGAGTACTAGGGATGCAATGTACAGCATGATGACTATATTTCACACTGCTGTATGGTATATTTAAAAGTTAAGAGAGTAGGTCCTAAGAGTTCTCATCACAAGGAAAAAAACACTTTTTTTTCTTTTTCTTTTTTTTTGTATTTATATGAGATGATGGATGTTCACTAAACTTACTGTGGCCATCATTTCACAATATATGTAAGTCAAACCATTATGCTGTACACTGTAAACTTATATGGTACTGTATGTCAATTATATCTCAACAAAACTGGAAAAGAATAAAGTGAGATATTAGCTCGAGGTTAAAAAAAGAAATAATAAAATGTATGCAGTAACAAAAATCTCAGTCCCACCCTCACCCACATCTACTGTTTCCCCTGCCACAAGTACATTCACACAGGTGTACTACTCTTTATCATTTTTGGTCACCCTTTGAGTTTTTTATTGAAATAAAATGTGAATATGTAGTCTCATTTTCCTCTTTCTTACTCAAAAGGTAGCAAACTATAAACACTGCTCTAGGTCTTACACATTTTATCTTCCAGCTCTCTTAAACTTCTTTAAATATTTTCAATCTTTATGTCACTGTGTCATAAAATTCTGAAACATTTCCTTAAATCTGTTACATAGTTCATTTATTCTCTTTTTAGCTGTGTCTAATTTGCTTTTTAATTCATCCATGAAATTTTTTTTCAGTGCCTGTATTTTTTTATCTTTGTATTTCTATGGTTATTTTTCCTAATCTATCTGTTCTTTTTTCATAGAGTCTTGTTCTTAGTGTTTTGATCCTTCTTTTAGGTTTTTGATTATTTAAAATATTCTGATTTTATATTCTCTTTCTAATTTTATTCTATTATCTCTGGTTTGGGGGGCTCTAATCCTTCCACTTATTATGTCTGCTGGTTTCTACTTGTGGTGAGTTGTTTCCTTATGAGGCTTTATAATTTTTTATTGTAAGTTCAACAGCGGTGGGGTCTTTTTCTTTCTTTCTATGTGTATCCAATGCAACTGGGCCTCTTTGCATTTACTTTTGCCAGGTGTATCAATTAGGGTCCAGCAAGGAGACATAAAACACACCAGTAATTTGAACATAATTAATACAAAGAATTACTAATGAGTTAAAGGTGATTACTAAATGGATAAAAGAGAACTCTGAAGAACACAGGAATAGCATTGCAGGGAGCAGCTACTATCTCTAGAGTTGAGGGAAAGGATCCAAGGATGAAAAAACTTAAAAGAGCACTGCCCCTTCCCCACCCCTAGGCTAAGACTCAGACCTCGTCAGAGAGGGTGGGTTGCAGCCCACTGGATGGTGGGGAAATCCTCTGAGGTGCAACAGGTCAGAGCTGGTCCACAACTGGAAGGCCAAGGCTGGCGATCAAGGAGCTGCTCGCCAGGGTGCTAGTGAGCTGGGGCTAGTGAGCTACGGCTGGAGAGCAGGGAGCTGCCTGTTAGGGTGCCAGGGAAACTCACTGGGGGTGTGTGCCACTGGGTCTCCTATACACTGTTGGCAAGGATGCCACCTGCTGGGATTCTGGTGAAGATTGCTGAATGGTGAGCACCACTCCATCTCCTGCACACCACTGACAGTTGCACCATAGATTCAGGAAAGAAAAACACACCAGACCAGAAAGAGGAGCTCTTGCCTCTTCTGTGCTTTACACTGTTCCTCCAGCACCCTCACTTGAACAAAGCCTAACATTACACTATCTGGCAAAGGAGAAATGTTTACAAGGTCCAGTATCACAAAACATGGCCAAGAAATGTAGATTTAGAGCTGAGAGGCAGCAAACTGATAATTGGCACATTGAGTTATTGAGGAGGTATCACTGGACCAGGACCAATTCTTCACGTTGGTTTTATAGTTTGGGATTATCAAACCATGTAGATAGTATAAATTTGGACTTCAAACCCAGAAGAGGCACATCCCTGGGATTTTGATTTTTCAGGGAGATTTGCTCCCCTCAAAGCTTCCCATATAGCATCACCTGCTCATAAAGGAGGCCCCACTCCCATGTGGCTGGTAATTATACAACCAGAACAACGTCCATGCAAAAATACTTATATGTCTTTGTACTGAAAGAATGACGTTACAGATTAATTCAGATAACTGAAACCTATCTAGACCCCCTCATTGCTAGCAATGCCAAATTCATTACATGGAACAAAAATCCATAAACAGAATAATAAAATACTTCAAAGAAATATAAGCACAAAACCAAGAACAACCATAAAATAAAGTTAGCAAACTCCCCAAGTGGAAGAAACAGTTAACATGGCAAATCAAAGACCTTAAAATTAAGTATAATATCCCCAGAGACATTCTAGAGGAAAGTGCATGAGGGAAAGAATAACTAGAGCTTTTAGAAATGAAATATATGATCATTGAAATAAAAAAACTCAAGAGATGGGCTGAAAAGAATAACAAACACACCTAGGAATGATATTAAAACTATTTGCTCACTAGTATGGCATAGGTATCAAACAATCAGAATATACACTTAATCAGGAAGACTTAGAACAGAATGCCCTAATGGTGTATACTGGCTTAATTTCTGCCTTAAACACAGATGAAGTTGAGCCAAGAGATTTTTCCAGAATACAGTGCATAGAGACAAAGAAGTGAAAAGTATAAGAGACACACCAAGAGACAGGGACGATAGATCCACAAGTTTAAATGTGCACATGATAGTGATTCTACATGGACAAAACAGAGATAGTAGAAGGGAGGGAATGAATAAATAATAAATGAAATATTGTAAGAGCTCAAGAAAGATACTAGTCTTGAGGATGCTAGGTCCCACCAAGTGCACAGATGGATTTTTTTTTACAAAATTGTTTCATTTAAACCCAGTAGAGACAGAGAAGGTATCATTGTTCTTATGTTACTGGTGAGAAAATTGTGGTATAGGGTAGATAAATAACTTACTCAAGTAAGTCAGGGTTTGAACCCAGACAGTCTGATTTCTAATCTTCTGATGTACTATTTTGCCGCCATATTGACAGAGGCTTCAGCTTTACTTACTTAACTTTGTGAGCACCTCTGAATTCCAAGACAGTGGGTGAGTATAGGAGGGGAGGTTAATTAGAGGTGAATAAGATGCTGCTCCTATCCTAGTTTACCCTTTTGCAGCCAGTGGGTATATAGAGAAAGTGATGGCATAATGGGAAGAGAATGGATGTCAGCATCAGATAGAGCTGGGGTTGAATCTTCACTCTAGCCCTTACAAACTGTGTGCTCTTCACCCAATTACTTAATCTGAACTTTGGTTTCACAACCATAGGATGGGAATAACAATAGTACCTACTTCATTGGGTGGTTGTAAAGGTTGAGATATCATCCTATGTAAAGCATTCAAGCTCTTGTTATTTTAGACAATACTAATGTATCTTGGGAACTCAGAGAATTTAAAGTTGGGGAGATTAGGGAACACTTCATGGGAGAGAGAATATTTGAGCTAGGTTGTCAAGAAGAAATGAAATGTTTAATATGTAGAAACGGGAAGAGATCCCTTGAGGCTGAGCTAACAGCATGAGCAAATGCGTGCAGGCAGGATGTTAAATTGGGTCAGATCAGACAGTACATTAAAGGAAATATTAGTAAGTAAAGCTGGAACAGTGGCTTTGGTTTGTATTTTGGCAAAATAAATGAAACGAGATTCTGAACTCCCGGCAGACAGAACTGCTTTGATTTCTTCCTTCATTTTGCTACACTGTGTCCCACTGAGTAGAACTGAATAGCATAGAAGTTATATGTGTTTCACATGTGTTGACAGGCTAACGCGATGTCTGTTCCCATTTGCTTTTGCCCTCACCTGGTCCCCATTCTAGAGGCTACAAAAAACCTTGGTTTCCCGGTCTCCCTCATAGCCAGTAGTGGCCATGCTTCACGGTTTCTGACTAATGAACTAGAAGCAGAAATCTGTCAGAGGGCTTCTGGGAGAGTTTTGCTTTATATAATGAAAAGGACAAAAATCCTGGAACCATTTCTTTTTCTCTACTTCATGCCATGCGTGGAGTTGCAGCAACCATGTTGGGATCATGAAGTTATGGAGCAGAGGATCCTGATGCCATTGAGACATTGAACCAATTCCCCAGCAACCACAAATCTCCAGTCACCTTGTTATGTGAGAAAAATGAACTCCTGTCCACTGCTAGCCGCATTGTTCTTGCAACCAAAATCATTTCTAGCTGATACAACAGAAGATATTTGGACTTTGAGAATTTTTTTAAAAATCAAGTACAACTAGTTTTTACTCAGGCAGAGTTTCACTCATTCTCTTTTTCTCAGATCAGTGCCCACAGTCCTAATGATTTGGAAACCTAATCTAGTGTTTGGCTGAGGTCACACTAGAACTGGGAAAGTCTGCAAATGGGCTGTGACAATTACAGCAGAGACAGATGGGCTTAGTGTTCCTGAATACAGGTTTCTGCATGGTCTCTTAAATCTCTTTATTTTTTTTTTCTATGTGGAAAAGTGTCCTGTTGTCAAAGAGAAATGCTTTGACATTAAGTAATGACCTATAACATCAGAATAATTGAATGCAACATCCACAAAGAGGAAATAACTGACTGATATGGCAATTCAGCCTGACAGAACTGTTATTTTGCTTCCAGATATAAGGTACCGTAGTCTAACTTTTTCCTGTCCTGAAAAATTGTTATACAGTGATTCCAGGGGATGATAAATGCTCACCCTAGTATCAGCTCTCAAGGTATAGATTCATCCATGTGTATTTTTGTATTGTGGTGGCCCTCAAAGTCAAATAGTTTGGATTCAATATAGTCTAGGTTCCAATACAACAAATACATTTCCGGTTGTTTGGGCTGGCAAAAATATATAAAACTCTGAAAAATTAAGAAAACATATATAAGTGAAATTACTGAAGAAGTGACAACGTCATGATATTTGACAATCTTATTTTGGACCCTTGGTTTAGTGAATATGCTGCTATACTGCTACCTATGTCTCAATAATACCTAATTCAACAATCTTTTGATAACATTTAGAGGGAGTAATTTTGGCAGGCTTCATAAATATCAAAGAAAAACCAAAGTTATAATTCACATGTTCCTGAGGAGCATTGTTTTCTCTCTAAACTTTGCTTTTAGCTTAGAAGTGGGTGTTTCCTTCCCTTTTGGCTCATTCTATCTTGTTCAAAAGTGTCTAGAAATAATGGGCTAAATTTTTTGGAAGTAAAAATGAATTCTCTACAAATCTTTCCAGTGATTTAGGAAGAGGTAGTCTACCATGGGTCCCAAACATCCTTGCCTGGCCTTGCTAAGTGTGCCACACTAAGGCCTAACCATCCCCTGATACTGAATAATTTCTATAGAGAGTCATGTATACAATTAAGTCGGTCAAGGTGATCAAAACATGACTACTCTGGGGAAAGGGGACTGGCTTGTTTTTTGTTTGTTTGTTTGTTTTTTATAAATTTATTTATTTTTGGGTGCGTTGGGTCTTTGCTGCTACACACGGGCTTTCTCTAGCTGGGGCGAGCGGGGGCTACTCTACGTTGTGGTGTGCATGGGCTTCTCATTGCAGTCGCTTCTCTCGTTGTGGAGCACAGGGCTTAGAGTACGTGGGCTTCAGTAGTTGCGGCACGCGGGCTTCAGTAGTTGCGGCTCACAGGCTCTAGAGCGCAGGCTCAGTAGTTGTGGCGCACGGGCTTAGTCGCTCCACGGCATGTGGGATCTTCCCGGACCGGGGCTTGAACCCGTGTCCCCTGCGTTGGCAGGTGGATTCTTAACTACTGCGCCACCGGGGAAGTCCGGGACTGCCTTATTTGACACTTACTACAAAATGTACTGAGCCCTTGGCCCTGGATTGCAGTGCAGTCTGCTATGTGTGTAGCCTAGCTCATTGCCTCATGAGACTTGGGGACACAGGAATTGGTACCACCATGCTGATGCTCCTCTTGTTTTCTATGCTGTAATAAAATGCTTTATTCTGAATTATCAACTCCCATTGTCTACTCTTTTGGCATCTGTGGAAGTAGGAAGTTTACTCTGTGTTAGCCCAATCAGACTACCAAGGACACATTTGTAGTGTAACAAAATCAGTTTCATTGATCCACTGCAGTGAGGGAGATCACACAAGAGGAACCGTGGAGCATCTCATCAAATAAAGGAAAGGCTAGAGTCATTATGGAATTTAGGGGAAGGGTGGAGTTTAGGTGACGTTTAAATGAAGCAGTGTTTTGGTAGGCTCAAAGTAAGGCTGTGTGTAAAGAGCTCAACATCAGCTCTAAGCTGCAAAGTGAACACTTGGATTTGCATGTATGTGGGATATTAAATCCAGGACCCCTTTCTGAAGCTGTGCACCTAGGATGGAAATTGTGGCTGCTTCTCTAGGTCAAAGTGACTTAGATCCTCCAGGCAAGAGTGGGATGTTTTATTCTTGAAGATATAATTTCAAACAGCAAAGCTTCTGACAGTCCATGATTTTAGAGAACAAAGTTTCTCAATGAGTATGGCAGCAGTAGTCACACAAAGAAGGTGGTTATTATGACATTTTCTACCTGCAGCATGTCCTTGAGAGAAATATTATTTTCGGTTGACAGTGCAGTTGACTTTGTGTATTACTCAAGCCTAATGAATGGCTGGGAAGATTCTGAGCTAAATTTGACTTTCACAGTCTCTTCTTTTGTCCAAGGGCTATGAAATTCAATCCATAGGACATTATTTTGTGAAATCCAGATCTGCACCTCTGTCTGAGTTCCATTGATTGGAAGGCTATTTGGACAGTTGGATTAGTAAGTCCTGCTCATTTCTTTCATTGTAAGATGAACTGGTGAGTCAATTTCTGTGACAGTATCTGAATGGTAGCATTTAAGACGCTGAAGATCACACATTTGAATGCTGTAACACAGACAAATACTAAGAGAAGGTTTTATCATCAGAGTTTGAAGAATACTTGTAAGTTAGAAGGTGTCCAAATTAAATTAAGACAACAGATCTTATCCCCAATCTGAAGAGCCCACAGAGCCAGATATGGGGGTATTAGCTAAGTTATCTCATTTTTAAAGGAAACTTCTTTGTCACCTATGAAGTCACTTAGTATTGAGTTCAATTACCTAGGAAACCAACTGATCCGTACCATAGGAAGTTGGATAGAAAGTGAGTACAAACTCAACAGCTGGTTTAATTGTATGCTTTTAGCCAAATCATGAGCAAATTGTAGCCAGGTGTAGGATCTATACCAAGGAGTGATTAAGGCTTCAAAGAGCAATATTAAGAATAGACCCTATATAAACTGTAGTCAAAGAAGTCAACAATCTAAACCTTAATCTGGTAAAGAAGGAAAAAAGCCTATCCTGTACTATGGATGTTGGGTGAAAGCCGTCTACTTCATGCTGTCATCTGCTTCTGAAGGATTTATAAGAATCTTTAGTTTGAGGTCTCCAACTGATACAGTATTCCAGTGATTTAAGGGTGGTTTTTGTCTCTTTAATTAAGGGTCCAAGGATCAGTATCCTGGAGTATTACTGTTGTGTTAGTTAAGAGTACCTGGTAATGTCCTCATCAAAGTTGGAGGAAGTCTTTCCTCGATGTCTTTTTTCAGAAGACGAAGTCTCTGGGTTTTATTAAATTGTAGACTTTGTTTCAGAGCAAGGTTTCTCAACCTTAGCATTATTGATATTTTGGGCTCCTAATTCTTTGTTGTTGGGATGAGGGGCGGTTCTGTGCACTGGAGGACGTTCAGCAGAATCCCTGGCTTCTACCCACTCGATGCCAGTAGCACCCCGCCCCCAGTTGTGACAACCAAAAATGTCTCCAGACGTGGGGATAGCCCCTGGTTGAGAACCACTCTTTTAAAGGATGTAGTGAAAACTCTTGTTGGACATGTCGAATACAAGACTGAAGGCGGTATGGACAATGGAGATTTTGAGTAAGATGTAATATCTCCCAAAGATGTTTGGCAACAGTTCTAGAGAAGTGACTTTCACCATCACTAGAGAGAAAATCAAGATTTCCCAAGTAAAAAACAAGTCAAGCAACTTTTTTGTTATTGTTAAAGTAGTGGCTTTTTTATAACATTTGATGATCCTCAAAAATAGATATATAATGGCCGAATATATTTATATCCCACGTAAATCTATTTGGAGGTTGTCAAAGGAGGCTTGAGGCTTTGGCTACAGTATCTATCCCACCTTAACAGTTTTCACAGGATTACGGCACAGGCAGGTGAAAACATCCTTGGCAGTATCTTTTAAACCAATACTGGTTTTAAAATTAGTCAGATTATCTCTGCCTTAGTAATATGACTGAACACCTCTGGCTAATGTATTATATTAATCAGCACTAGCAGACTGGAAGAGAATGGCATCCTCTCTTGGGGTCTAACACAATTAATTTATAAGGATAGAGTCAAAATTACCCTGGGAGTAAGAAAATATTATGAACGGTGGGGACAATACAAATTTCCAGTAGTTTCTGATTTATATCGATGGGAGTTGGTCAGGATTGTCCCTGATTGACAAGGGTATTGAAATCTAGAAAGAAGATCACTTTGTAGACAATTATTGTACAAGCCTGTGTGTTAGAGCATGAGGATATTTGCTCTAACCTAAAAAGTACACACTGAAGTGTATCTACTCTATTTAACTTATACATAAGTAATCTAAGAATGCTGAACCTTTTTTTTTTTTTTTTTGGGGTACGCGGGCCTCTCACTGTTGCGGCCACTCCCGTGGCATGTGGGATCTTCCCAGACCGGGGCACGAACCCGTGTCCCCTGCATCGGCAGGCTGACTCTCAACCACTGCGCCACCAGGGAAGCCCTGCTGAACCTTTTTGATGTGTTAGCTTCCTCCACCTCTCTCTCCCCCCACCCCTCCCTCTCAATCTTAACTTTGGGAAACAAAAGAGTTCTCACAATAGTTTTGAGTTACTTAAACATGGAGAATACTGAAACAAACCTATTTCTATTCTTCTTTTTTATGAGGTGAAGAAGCAAATCTTTATGAGGCCATTCCAGGAAATCCAAAGATAGTTTAGGCACAAAAGACATCTTTACAGTTTTATTATTTCATATGTAGGGTCTGATAAGGGAAAGACAAAATCAGAAACTGTCAGGAGACAGAAGACATTAACATAAGTCATAATTTTTAAACCCAAGATACAGTTATATATTTTAAAACCACAGTAATAATTAACAGTGATTTTTAGGGCTTAACTGAAAAAATAAGAAACTTTTGTTGAAATTACTCAAGAGTTTGCAAGAAGTACAAAGAGTAAAAAGAATATTTTCAGTCTTAACAAAATATGTCCTATAAATTTTAAATAGGTCATAACAGAAACCTCTGTTTTCCAGGCAGAGACTTAGTTGGTTGTTCTACAGAAGGAAAGTCCATGTAATCCATGTAATAATTTGCAGCAGGGTACTTAAATGCCTTTTTAAATAAATAAATCTATCAACATTGAATATACCCTTAATTTTTTGTTACCATTTATAGACCTTTTAAAAATTACTCTTGTCACTTTCATATCAGGGTAAATTAAAATTCACATAACATAAAATTAACGATTTTAAAGAGTACAATTCAGAGACATTTAGTACATTCACAGTGTTGTGCAACTATCCCCTCTATCTAGTTCCAAAACATTTTCACATCCCCAAAGGAAACCCGGTACCTATTAAACAGTCACTCTCCATTCTCCCCTCCCAGGCCTCAGCAACCACTAATCTACTTTCTGTCTCTATGGATTTGCCTGTTTTGGGTATTTAATATAAACTGAATCATACAATATGTGACCTTTTGTGTTTGGCTTCTTTCACTTAGCATATTTTTGAGGTTCGGTCAATGCTGTAACATATATCAGTATTTTATTTCTTTTTGTGGCTGAATAACATTCCATTGTATGGATTTACCACATTTTGTTTATCTATTCATCAATTGATGGACATTTGGGTTCTTTCCATCTTTCAGTTATTGGAAACAGTGCTGCTATGAACATTTGTGTACAAGTATTTGGATACCTGTTTTCAATGCTTTTGAGTATATACATAGCAGTGGAATTGTTAATATGCTAATTATATGTTTAACTTTGCAAGACCAACCAAACTGTTTTCCACAGCAGCTGCACCATTTTACATTCCCACAATCCATGCATAAGGACTCTAATCTCTCCATGGCCTCACTGACACTTGTTATTCTCTGTTTTTTTAATAACAGCCATCTTGCTAGGTGTGAAATGGTATATCATTGTGAATTGTACACTCTAAAATAGTTTGACTTGCATTTCCCTAATGATTAGTGATGTTGAGCATCTTTTCTTGTGCTTATTGGCCATCTGTATATCCTCTTTAGAGAAATGTCTATTCAAGTCCTTTGCACATTTTAAAATTGTGTTGTCTTTTGTTGAGTTGTAAGAGTTCTATATATATTCTGGATACTAGACGCTTGTAAGATTTATGATTCACAAATATTTTCTCCCATCTGTAAGTGGTATTTTCAATTTCTTGATAGTTTCCTTTGATGCACAGTTTTTTATTTTTATGAAGTTCAATTTATCTCCTTTTTCTCTTATTGTTTATGCTTTTCATGTCATGTCTAAGAATCCATTGCCAAATCAAAGATCATGAAGTTTTATCCCTATGTTTTGTTCTAAGAGTTTTATAGTTTTAGCTTTTATATGTAAATCTTTGCTCCATCTTTGAGTTAATTTTGGTATATGGTATAAGGAAAGGGTCCAATTTCATTCTTTTTTTATTGAGGTATAGTTGATGTACAATACTATATAAGTTTCAGGTGTACAGCATAGTGATTCACAATTTTTAAGGGTTATATTCCATTTATAGTTATTATAAAATATTGGCTGTATTCCCTGTGTTGTACTATATATCCTTGTAGCTTATTTATTTTATACATAGTAGTTTGTACCTGTTAACAATTTCAGTCTTTTGCATGTGGATACCTAGCTGTTCCAGAACGATTTACTGGAGACACAATTCTTTCCCCCGTTGAATGATCTCGGCACTCATAAAAAATCAATTGACCATAGATATGCAAGTTTATTTCTGAACTCTCAACTCTATTCCATTGATCTATATTGTTGTTTGCTTGCTTAGTGACTTTTCTAAACTATTTTTGTAAAGTCTGTATTCTTTGTCATACATGGCCACCTAAGTCTGTTCTGTTAGCTTAGTGGTTGGCTAGTGTTTTGACAGTTTCCTTAAAGACATGGAGAGGAGAAGGAGGAGGAAGAGAGAAGGGAAAAAAACCCTCTCTTAGTCTTTGCAGATTGGCTCAGTGTCAGGGCACTCCTTCAATGCTTAGCCAAGCCCTTTGCAACTCTGCTTACCCAAGCCCTTTGCAACTCTACTTAGCCTTCACATCCTGCTTGCACAGAGCCTGAAGGCAAGCCGGAGGTGAGAGTTTAGGATCTTTTCAGGCTTTTTCTGACCATGCATCCAGCTCTGGGCATGCATGTGGCCTTGATTCCCAAGTGTATGTGGGAGCTTTTAAAGTCCTTATTCTCCCATGTATCTCCTTTCCCAATTTCTTCCTTCCCAGGCTTTATGGTCTCTGTATTTATTGTCCTGTCATTCTTTGTCCCAGGCTGCTACTGCCAATACTTGGGGCCTTAAATGCTTTTGGCAAAAGCTGTTTGGGAAGCTGCTCCAGGTCTGGGAATGCTCCCAGTTGAGCAAAACAAAGGTAAGTCTTGTGCAGGTCCTTTAGGGAGCTGCCAGGCAAGTCTAAACCCACAACAACAATTATTTGAGAATAAGGTCCATATTGCTCCCTTAGGCACTAGCAACCTACACCAGGGGTGTGGGCTGCTATCCTCATGGCTGCCACCAATCTGGGGTATGGGGGATTGTAAGTGGGCAATTTAAAATGCCACTGTGCTCTCTTTCCCCAGTGCAGCAGCTTTTGTCTTCACCAGGCCTTCCTCTCATTGTTGTAAGTATTTGACCAAATTCTAGAGTTGTGCAAAAGTTGATAATGATCATTTTTGCCAGCTCATTAGTTGCTTCTGTGGAGGGACACAGCCCTGGAGTTCCCTACTCCACAATTTTCAGTGACATCATTCCATAATATACTTTTATATGAATATGTTTGGATGTAAATATATGGCAATGTTAATAAACAGTAAAATTAAAGACTTTAATTTTAAGATATAATTAGTGTTAGCATATTAAATAAAATATGTATGACATTGAAATTACTATTTTAACAAACTAATAATTTCCTTATGTGACGGACAAATCTGTCATCAGGAAAAACATTTTCTTGTACACATATTTGTATTTTACATGATTCTTATACTGTGTATAGCTTTTTTTTTCTTTTTTTCTTTTTTTTTTTGGCCTCGCTGTACGGCTTGCGGGATCTTAGTTCCCCGACCAGGGATTGAACCCGTGCCCTCAGCATTGAAAGTGCAGAGTCCTAACCACTGGACCACCAAGGAATTCCCTATACTGTGTACAGCCTTAATCATTTTTATTATCTCCTTTTGTTTACATAGCCAACTTTTGTCTTCTCTAGACCCAGAGAAAACCACTAGACAGGAAGCCAAGAACCATCTAGCTAATTTTCCCTGAATATACTTTTTATATTATATTTATAAATTTTAAGGTGGCAAAATAAGCACATACATCATCCAAAGGCCTGGAACATTCTGTTAACTTACAAAAGTTTTATAATATATAAGAATAAGGGTAAATTGAAACTATGTTTAGTGACCAAAGTTTTGTATATTTTTGTACTTAGAAATTATTCAAGTAGCCAAAGATTATTTACCAATGAATTCAACCTAATATTTAAAACCTTAACAAATGTTAACTAAAGATCTGGGAATTGTAATTTTAGCTAACACACTAAGCCCTTATGATCTGTAGAATCCTAAGAAATTTATAAACTCAAACTCTTTTAAAAGATATCTGTCATTAAATTCTCATTTAGTGAAACACCATTTTCATTTAGTGAAAAACAATTTTGTAATCTTTAACATTTTGTGGAAACAATGAAAAGTTATTTGATCCATAAGACCAATATGGGAAATTTAGGAAATCTAAATCATGAAAAGTTTTGCCTTAGTTTTATATAGACTAGAACACTGGCTTGCATTAATTTTAATAGATTAAAACCAAGAGAAGACATTCTTCTAGTAACAAAGGCTATTATTTAAATTTACTTGTCATATATTTTTTAAAGTGAAAGAAGCACAGTGTATTACATTTTTTCTTTCTGATAGACATTTATGACTATTTATCTGTACTAGATGTTCTTAGAATATGAATATGACAGAATGATTTTTCTGATCAATTATCTTTAAAATTTCCCAAGTAATGAAAAGAGAAAAAAATGTAAAAGAAGAGAAGGAGCAAGTTGTAGAATAAAATTATCACTGTAAAAGCTAAACACCCATTCTGACATATAGTCATATATACACATCCACACTAGAGTCATTAGAGGTGTTTTAAACAATAACTTGGGGCCTTGATAATTTTTTAAAATTTTATTGAAGTATAGTTGATTTACAATGTTGTGTTAATTTCTACTGTACAACAAAGCAATTCATTTATACATATATATACATTCTTTTTCATATTCTTTTCCATTATGGTGTATTACAGGATATTGAATACAGTTCCCTGTGCTATACAGTAGGACCTTGTTGTTTATCCATTCTATATATAATAGTTTGCATCTGCTAACCCCAAACTCTCAATCCTTCCCTCCCCCAACCCCCTCCCCCTTGGTTACCACAAGTCTGTTCTTATATCTGAGTCTGTTTCTACAGATATGTTCATTTGTCGTATTTTAGATTCCACATGTAATGATATCATGTGGTATTTGTCTTTCTCTGTCTGACTTACTTCACTTAGTATGATAATCTCTAGCTCCATCCATGTTGCTGCAAATGGGCATTATTTCATTCTTCTTTATGGCAGAGTAATATTCCATTGTAGATATATACCACATCTTCTTTATCCACTCATCTGTCAATGGGCATTTAGGTTGTTTCCATATCTTGGCTGTTGTGAATAGTGCTGCTCTGAACGTTGGGATGAATGTATCTTTTCGAATTATAGGCTTGTCTGGATATATGCCCAGGAGTGGGATTGCTGGATCATATGGCAACTCTATCTTTAGTTTTTTAAGGAAAATCCATACTGTTTTCCATAGTGGCTGCACCAATTTACATTCCCACCAACAGTGTAGGAGGGTTTCCTTTTCTCCACAGCCCCTCCAGCATTTGTTATTGGCACCTTGATAATTTTATCAAGTCATACTATTAAAAAGCCAGTACTTATTGATATTAACACTTGTATGGAAAAAATAACATGGTCTCTCTCTTTTAGACAAGCCAGTATCCTCATGAGTATTTTTGGTCTCTTTTTGTTCTAAAGCTCCTCTCAGATGAACAATCTTATTCATGTCAAATTTGCCCAAAATGGCCACTACAATTCCAAACTGTCCTCAGTGAAGTTATGCCAGAAGTTAGTACAAGTTTATTAGCAAACAAAGCCAGGAGAAATCGGCTGACACTTGGTCAGGTGTAAAAATATCACTTACAAATGAGTTGGGCCCTTAACTCTAATGTTAAGTCACCTCGACCGCTGACTGGAAGAATCAGCAGCCTCCCGGAAGGCAGAATATTTACAAAGATCTCTTCCAAAGTCAATTTCTCATAAGTTCTCAGACAAACAACAGACAAGATGGTGGACACGCAGATGATAGAAGATGGTGTTAAAAGCTAAATTTCACCAGAGGACACCAAAGTCTGATCAGACCTCTAAAATCCCAGGAGACAAATGACACATCTGATACCAAAGGGCCAACGAAATCAACAGAGTCCAGATTCAGAGCAAAAATCCATGTAATCAGGGACAGAGATGCCTCAAGTGGACGAGATGCAAGGGGCTGCAGATGTGCACGTGATTACTGAGTCAAAGGTCCTGGTCCATGACAGTGAGGATCTCAGCCGTACCTTGGTAGAAACTCCAAATTATTCTAGCCTAATATGCCTAAGACCACCAGGGACAAAACTATAGCCTGACAAAATCAGTTTTAATTGACCCATCATGGTGAGGGACACCTGGGATGGCTTTGGCTGATGGCCTGGGGAGCCGTTAAAGACCTGGCTGGCATGTCTGTGTGATGAGGGAACAAGAATGAATGGCAGCAGTGAGGCTGTCTCACATGCCTCAAGCTGCCATGCAGACTATTCAGTTGGGACAGAATTATGTCCTCAACAAGGCTTGCTACCTTGGATTTCTGTTCCAATGCCTACATTATGGCCAACCCAGGAAGACTCTCCCGAGGCTGATAAAAATCCCACGGAATACCATGGAAGAAGCTATTCAAAGCCTGAGTGCTGTAGGTGCTCCAGACTGACTATGAGCATTGGACAGAATGACAGCCCCCCACGATGAGCCTCTCACTGCAGAGAATGGCTGAAAACATACTTCGATCTGCTCCCCGCCCCAAGTGGAAGAAAGACTCCGTTATCTTTGTTTTAGTACTTGGGGGCCCTCTGTGGTAGGCTGTGATGATGCTGAGCCCCAAAATGCCCAGGATAAAGATAGGCACCCCAAAGAAGGCACAGACTGTGATCTAAGACAAAACTAAGGAAGGGAAAGGCACAGCAGTCTTTTCTTATTTAATGAAAATAATAGAGTCAAGGGAGAAGCAATCCTAGTCCCACAAGTGAAGAGATTGTGGCCACACTTTTAGGGGGCATTGTAGCTCCCTCTCCTAGATGACTCTGAGAGCAGCCTTTGGCTCCCTAGGGAGAAAGAGTGGCTACTGACCTAGAACAAATGAACTATGTGGCCACGGAAAGAGAACAATAACCCTGGTACCTGAAGAATGAACACCTTCATTCCCTAGGAAGTTTGGGGTGGTGGGAATATTTAATGCTTTCTTTGTCCCCTGGACCCAGCGCTGCAGCATCACAAAATAATCACATGGTCCCCTTGAGTCAAGCAGTGGGTGCAATTGGCAATATAACCCTGCTGCTGGGTTTGTCATCCCATCCGAGTGCTAGGAAAAGAGAAAACCTCATGTGGGTGTGGCCAGAACAAAACTATTCTGCTGTGTGGGACACCCGCACAATAGCAGGACTATTCAGTTCTGCCCGATACCCTCAGGAAAGATGGAGTGCTTGGGTGTGTCTGACACCTCAGCTCCCCCCTCATATGTGCACCAGTGTAACCTTTTTTCAATCTGACCGATAGGAATTAAGGCATTGAGCCCTTGGCCCTGGGTTCCTCCGCTGTGATGCATCTCACTGCTCACAGACTCTCTGTCTGGGCTCATTGAATCACTCCCTGGGACTTGGGGGCATAAGAACCAGAGCTACCATGCTGATGCCTCTGCTGTTGCTGTGCTGAGTCTTACTCTGATCGCGTGATCTAGTTCCAGTACCTATGGATGCCAGGTTTACTCCTTGCAATCCAGAGGTTGAGGGTTCTTCCCTAACAAAGGTAGAACAAGGCAAGGTGAGATTTTTTTATCTCTTAATGAAGAATATAATAATTGTATTCTAAATGGGTTCCTTCCCCCTTCTTTCTGTTTCTAATAATACCCCCCTTTTCCTTTTTCCTTTGTTCACCCACTAGAAATCATTTATTTAAAAGATATTGAATTTTACCAAGAGGTATCTGCACCCTCCGTGTTCATTGCAGCATTATTCATAAGAGCCAAGACATGGAAACAACCTAAGTGTCTGTCGACAGATAAAGAAAATGTGGAATACACACACACACACACACACACACACACACACACACGCATGCACGCACGCATATTATTTAGCTATTAAAAAAGAAGGAAACCCCGTCATTTGTGACAACATGGATAAAACTTTGAGGGCAGTATGCTAAGTCAAATAAGTCAGATGTAGAAAGACAAATACAGTGAACACTTGAACAACATGGGTTTGAACTACAGTGAATTTTTTTTTTGACTAAATATGTACTACACGATCCATGGTTGGTTGAATCCTCAGATAGAGAACTTCATGTACAGAGGGCCGATTGTGAAGTTAGACATGGATTTTTCAACTGGGCAGATGGTCAGTGCCCTCACCCCTCACCTTTTTAATATTTATTTATTTATTATTTATTTAGGCTGCTCCAGGTCTTAGTTGCAGCACGTGGGATCTTCGTTGCAGTATGCGGGATCTTTCATTGAGGCATGCGGACTCTTAGTTGTGGCCTACGGGCTTCTTAGTTGCAGTATGTATGTGGGATCTAGTTCCCTGACCAGGGATCGAACCTGGGCCCCCTGCATTGGGAGTGCGGAGTCTTACCCCCTGACCACCAGGGAAGTCCCACCCCTCACCTTTTTAAAGGGTCAACTGTACTCTATGATCTCAGATGTATTTAGAATCTAGAAAAGCCAAACTCAGAAACAAAGAGTAACTTGGCTGTTGCCAGGGGTTGGGGGTGGGGGAAATGGGGAGATGTTGGTCAAATGGTACAAACTTCCAGTTATAAGATGAACAAGTTCTGGGGATCTAATATGCAGCATGGTGACTAAAATAGTTAACATGTATTGTACACTTGAAAGTTGCTAAGAAAGTAGATCTTAAATGTTCTCACCACAAAATTTTTGAAAATGTAACTATGTGAGGTGAAAAAAAAAAGATACTGAATTTTAGCAAAGCTAGAAATTTTTAAGATTATAAATTTGTGTGTGTGTGTGTGTGTGTGTTTTGAGAGTTCCTTGGAAACATTCTTATATCAAGGCCTGAAACAAAAATTGTTAAAATATTTGACATTTCCATCTGTTTTACAAGCAGTTATAATTGAAGTTTCTTGTAGTTTTCTTTTTTAAGGTTAGTTTTAAACACTCTATAAATTACAAAAAAGTTTTTAAAATCTGAAAAATTGAGTAGATATATATTAAAGGCTGTTCATTTGGAAAGAAAAAAAGATCTGGGCCTTTAGTTTACTACCCATTCTTAATTTTTTTTTTTTTTTGGCTGCACTGCGCAGCATGCAGGATCTTAGTTCCCTGACCAGGGATCAAACCCATGCCCCCTGCAGTGGAAGCGTGGAGTCTTAACCACTGAACCACCAGGAAAGTCCCCCTCCCCCAGTTTTTTAAATTGTGTATATTCTTACACATACAGAAAAGAAGAGAAAGAATGGGGGCTTCCCTGATGGCGCAGTGGTTGAGAATCTGCCTGCTAATGCAGGGGACACGGGTTTGAGCCCTGGTCTGGGAGGATCCCACATGCCGCAGAGCAACTAGGCCCGTGAGCCACAACTACTGAGCCTGCGCGTCTGGAGCCTGTGCTCCGCAACAAGAGAGGCTGCGATAGTGAGAGTCCTTGTGCACTGCGATGAAGAGTGGGCCCCGCTTGCCACAACTAGAGAAAGCCCTCGCACAGAAATGAAGATCCAACACAGCAAAAATAAATAAATTAATTAATAAACTCAAATAGAAGGGAATGTTATAAAAAAAAAAAAGAAGAGAAAGAATGGAGTATAATGAACTCCCATGTATCCATCATCAACTTTAACAACCGTCAACATTCTGCCAATCTTATTTCATCTACCTCCCCCAACTTTTTTTCCTGAGCTATTTAAAAAGAACTCCTAGACACTTCATTTCACATGTAAATATATGATAGTCAATCTTAATCCCAAATAAGTTAATGCAATATAAATAAAATTACAGTGTCTAGATGAAGGAATATGCCTGTTCTATTCACTCATTAAAGCCAGATAGCTAGGCACTATGTTAGGTGCTGGGAATATCAGAGAGAGCCACTTGAGGGTAGGAGAAGACAGAACGTTCATAGGTTATTAGGTGAAGAATCAAATATAAACATTATTGCTCCTAGGTGATGGTAATGATAATAGTTAATATTTATAGATCAATTACTGTTTTAAGCCCTTTGCAAACGTTATTAAGAATAAATGTTCGGGATTGGTTCAAGATGGTGGAGTAGAAGGACGTGCACTAACTCCCTCTTGTGAGAGCACTGGAATCACAACTAACTGCTGAACAATCAACCACAGGAAGACACTGGAACTCACCAAAAAAGATACCCCACATTCAAAGACAAAGGAGAAGCCGCAATGAGATGGTAAGAGGGGTGCAATCATAATAAAATCAAATCCCATAACCACTGGGTGAGTAACTCACAAACTGGAGAACAATTATATCACAGAAGTCCACCAACTGGAGTGAAGGTTTTGAGCCCCACATCAGGCTTCCCAACCTGGGGGTCTGGCAACAGGAGGAGGAATTCCCAGAGAATCAGACTTCGAAGGCTAGTGGGATTTGATTGCAGGATTTCAACAGGACTGGGGTAAACAGAAACTCCACTCTTGGAAGGCACACACAAAGTAGTGTGTGCATCAGGACCCAAGGGGAAGGAGCAGTGATCCCATAGGAGACTGAACCAGACCTTCCTGCTAGTGGTGGAGGGTCTCCTGCAGAGGTGGGGGGTGGCTGTGTCTTACCACGGGGACAAGGACACTGGCAGCAAAAGTTCTGGGAAGTACTCTTTGGCATGAGCCCTCCCAGAGTCCGCCATTAGCCCCACCAAAGAGCCTGTAGCCTCCAGTGCTGCGTCTACTCAGGCCAAACAACCAACAGGGAGGGAACTCAGCCACACCCATTAGTAGACAAGTGGATTAAAGTTTTACTGAGCTCTGCCCACCAGAGCAACACCCAGCTCTACCCACCACCAGTCCCTCCCATCAGGAAGCTTGCACAAGCCTCTTAGATAGACTCATCTACCAGAGGGAAGACAGCAGAAGCAAGAAGAACTATAATTGTGCAACCTGTGGAACAAAAACCACATTCACAGAAATACAGACAAAATGAAAAGGCAGAGGACTGTGTACCAGATGAAGGAACAAGGTGAAACCCCAGAAAAACAATTAAATGAACTGGAGATAGGCAACCTTCCAGAAAAAGAATTCAGAATAATGATAGTGAAGATGATCCAGGACCTCAGAAAAAGAATGGAGGCAAAGATCAAGAAGATGCAAGAAATGTTTAACAAAGACCTAGAAGAATTAAGGAACACACATCTAGAAGAATTAAAGAACAAAAAAACAGAGATGAAAAATACAATAACTGAAATGAAAAATACACTAGAAGGAATCAATAGCAGAATAACTGAGGCAGAAGAACAGATAAGTGATCTGGAAGACAGAATGGTGGAATTCACTGCTGCAGAACAGAATAAAGAAAACAGAATGAAAAGAAACGAAGACAGCCTAAGAGACCTCTGGGACAACATTAAATGCACCAACGTTCACATTATAGGGGTCCCAGAAGGAGAAGAAAATATTTGAAGAGATTGTAGTTGAAAACTTCCCTAACATGGGAAAGGAAATAATAGCCACCCAAGTCCAGGAAGCCCAAAGAGTCCCAGGCAGGATAAACCCAAAGAGAAATACGCGGAGACACATAGTAATCAAATTGACAAACATTAAAGACAAAGAAAAATTATTAAAAAACAACAAGGGGAGAAACGACAAATAATATACAAGGGAACTCCCATAAGGTTAATAGCTGATTTCTCAGCAGAAACTCTACAAGCCAGAAGAGTGGCATGATATATTTAAAGTGATGAAAGGGAAGAACCTACAACCAAGAGTACTCTACCCAACAAGGATCTCGTTCAGATTTGATGGAGAAATCAAAAGCTTTACAGACAAGCACAAGCTAAGAGAATTCAGCACCACCAAAACAGCTCTACAACAAATGCTAAAGGAACCTCTCTAAGTGAGAAACACAAGAGAAGAAAAGGACCTACAAAAACAAACCCAAAACAATTCAGAAAATGGTAATAGGAACATACATATCGATAATTA
>NC_041234.1:23640396-23641453 GCF_002837175.3 Physeter macrocephalus | reverse complement strand
CATGAAGAAGATATAACAATTGTAAATATATATGCACCCAACATAGGAGCACCTCAATACATAAGGCAAATGCTAACAGCTATGAAAGAGGAAATCGACAGTAACACAATAATAGTGGGGGACTTTAACACCTCACTCACACCAATGGACAGATCATCCAGACAGAAAATTAATAAGGAAACACAAGCTTTAAATGACACAATAGACAGGATAGATTTAATTGATATTTATAGGACATTCCATCTGAAAACAGCAGATTACACTTTCTTCTCGAGTGCACATGGAACATTCTGCAGGATAGATCACATCTTGGGTCACAAATCAAGCCTCGGTAAATTTAAGAAAATTGAAATCATATCAAGCATCTTTTCCGGCCACAACACTATGAGATTAGAAATAAATTACAGGGGAAAAAACGTAAAAAACACAAACACATAGAGGCTGAACAATACCCTACTAAATAATCAAGAGATTACTGAAGAAATCAAAGAGGAAATCAAAAAATACCTAGAGAGAAATAACAACGAAAACACGATGATCCAAAACCTATGAGATACAGCAAAAGCAGTTCTAAGAGGGAAGTTTATAGCTATACAAGCCTACATCAGAGCAAAAATAAATGAAATAGAAACAAAGAAAACAATAGCAAAGATCAATAAAACTAAAAGCTGGTTCTTTGAGAAGAGAAACAAAATTGATAAACCTTTAGCCAGACTCATCAAGAAAAAGAGAGAGAGGACTCAAATCAATAAAATTAGAAATGAAAAAGAATTTACAATGGACACTGCAGAAATACAAAGCATCATAAGAGACTACTACAAACAACTGTATGCCAATAAAATTGACAACCTGGAAGAAATGGACAAATTCATAGAAAGGTATAATTTTCCAAGACTGAACCAGGAAGAAATAGAAAATATGAACAGACCAATCACAAGTAATGAAATTGAAACTGTGGTTAAAAATCTTCCAACAAACAAAAGTCCAGGATCAGATGGCTTCACAGGTGAATTCTATCAAACATTTAGAGAAGAGCTAACACCCATCCTTCTCAAAC
>NC_041234.1:23607789-23639189 GCF_002837175.3 Physeter macrocephalus | reverse complement strand
GAGGCAAAGATATACAATGGAGAAAAGACAGTCACTTCAATAAGTGGTGCTGGGAAAACTGGACAGCTACATGTAAAAGAATGAAATTAGAACACTCCCTAACACCATACACAAAAATAAGCTCAAAATGGATTAAAGACCTAAATGTAAGACCGGACACTATAAAACTCTTAGAGGAAAACATAGGAAGAACACTCTTTGACATAAATCACAGCAAGCTCTTTTTTGACCCACCTCCTACAGTAACGGAAATAAAAACAAAAATATACAAATGAGACCTAATGAAACTTAAAAGCTTTTGCACAGCAAAGGAAACTATAAACAAGAAGAAAAGACAACCCTCAGAATGGGAGAAAATATTTGCAAATGAATCAGTGGACAAAGGATTAATCTCCAATGTATATAAACAGCTCATGCAGCTCAATATTAAAAATCAAACAACCCAATCAAAGAATGGGAAGAAGACCTAAATAGACATTTCTCCAGAGACATACAGATGGCCAAGAGGCACATGAAAAGCTGCTCAACGTCACTAATTATTAGAGAAATGCAAATCAAAACTACCATGAGGTATCACCTCACACCAGTTAGAATGGGCATCATCAGAAAATCTACAAACAACAAATGCTGGAGAGGGTGTAAAGTCTACAAATAATGAATGCTGGAGAGGGTGTGGAGAAAAGGGAACCCTCTTGCATTGTTGTTGGGAATGTAAATTGACACAGCCACTATGGAGAACAGTATGGAGGTTCCTTAAAAAACTAAAAATAGATTACCATATGAGCCAGCAATCCCACTACTGGGCATATACCCAGAGAAAACCATAATTCAAAAAGACACATGCACCCCAATGTTCATTGCAGCACTATTTACAATAGCCAGGTCATGGAAGCAACCTAAGTGCCCATCGACAGATGAATGGATAAAGAAGATGTGGTACATATATACAATGGAATATTACTCAGCTATAAAAAGGACGAAATTCGGTCATTTGTAGAGACATGGATGGACCTAGAAACTGTCATAGAGAGTAAAGTAAGTCAGAACGAGAAAAACAAATATCCTATATTAATGCATATATGTGGAACCTAGAAAAATGGTACAGATGAACCGGTTTGCAGGGCAGAAATAGAGAAACAGATATAGAAAACAAGCGTATGGACACCAAGGGGGGCACATGGGGGGGTGGGGCGGGGGTGGTGGTGGGATGAATTGGGAGATTGTGATTGACATATATACTCTAACATGTATAAAATAGATAACTAATAAGAACCTGCTGTATAAAAAAATAAAATAAAATTCAATAAAAAATAAATGTCAGTTTTCAATAAGTTTTTAAAAAACACAAAGGAATATATCTACGAAACAAAAACAGACTCACATATATAGAGAACAGACTTGTGGTTGCGGTGTGGGGGGCATGGGGGAGGGAGGGTTTGGGAGTTTGGGATTAGCAGATGCAAACTATTATATGTAGGATGAATAAACAACAAGGTCCTACTGCATAGTACAGGGAACTATATTCAATATCCTGTGATAAACCATAATGGAAAAGAATATGAAAAAGGATATATGTGTGTATAACTGAGTCACTTTGTTGTATGGCAGAAATTGAACACAACATTGTAAATCAACTATATTTCAGTAAAATTAAAGAAAGAATAAACATCATTTAGTTTTCATAATCATCCTTTGAGGTAAATACTATTATTACAGATGAGGAAACTGAGATACCCAGAGAAATGAAGTAACTTCCTGGAAAGCATTAAGATCATAAGTGGTTGAGCTAGGATCTTTTTCTAAGTGGTCTGATTTCAGAGGCTGTGCTCTAAGAAAAAAAGACGACCTTAATATTGTGGTAAAAACAATGTTATTTGTTCACCAAACCATTTCATTTTCTTCCTAGGCACACAGGAAGACCGTACTTCCCAGCTCCCTGGCCTTTAAATAAGCCATGTGGCTAATTCTGGCTAATGGAATGTGGGTGGATATAAAAAAAAAAAAGAAAAAAAAAATCTGCGGGTTAGAGCGATGGCTTCCCAAGATGAAAAGAGACTGTATCTCTAGGTTATTACTTACAGGAGAGCCTCTCCATCAGGCACATCTTTACTGAACTTTGTGAGCACAAGAAATAAACCCTTTCTGTGCTAAGTTACTGAGATTTGGGGGGTGTTCGTTATGGCAGCTTGTGTAAATAATACTAATGGAAATTTTAAAAATTAAAAAATTATGAAATATTTCAAAAATATTGCAAAGTGCAGAATATATTAACAATCATATCTCTATCCCCAGATTTAACATATATTAATATTGTCACATTTCCTTCAGGTTGTTCTTCAAGAAACCCATTAGATATAACTAATAGCTAATAACCAATAAAGCATCACCTCATCCCTAACCCTTCCTTAGAAGTAACTACTATCCTGAAGGTGGTGTCTATTATCCTCATTTACATTTTTTACTTTGTCTACGATATATTAAATTATAGAGTATTTTGTGTGCTTTAAAAATAGGAATGGTATCAAAAAGATGGTTTTTTTCATTCCATATTGTTTTTGAGGTGTCTCCATGTTGGTACATGTAGGTCTAATTTATCCAATTGAAGAGGCATGTAGAAATACAGTAATTTATGTATCCATTCTCCTACTGAGAGACAGTTGAGATTCTTCTTATTTTTTTGCTTCTACAAACAACGTTGCGATGAACTTCCTTGTACCTGCCTAATATCATAGAGTCAGGGGAGGCCTCTCTGAGGATTTTCTCATTTAAGCTGATACTGGAAGGATGAGAAGCCAGCCACGTGAAGAGCTGGGATACCAGTGTTTCAGGTATCTGGAACAGTAGACAAGCCCTAACACCTTAGGGAATGGCATGTACTTGATCCAGTGAAGTTACAGTGAAGTGAATGAAGGAAAGAGTGGCAGGAGATGGAGGTGGAGAAGCAGGCAAGGACCACTGTGTTAATGGCTTTAGAGACCACACTGAGAAGTTTGGGTTTTCTTCTATATGCAAAGCCATCCAAGTGTTCTCATTTTTTCTAGGTTGGTCAGACCATACTCACAGTATTGTGAGTTCCTTCCCTCAACTTCACTATGAAAGGAGCATCTCTTAAATGAATGCAGTTCCTGCTTTTGCTGTCCCTTTGGGGGGAATTGATTGTAATATCATAAAAAAAAGAAAGAAAAAATACTTTTCAATTCCTTTCCCAGACTTTTGTGTCTGAGGGGAAGCTGTATGTTTCAAAAGGAAACTACAGTTGACCCTCGAACAACATGGGTTTGAAGTGCATGGGTCCACTTATATGCAGATTTTTTTTTTTTTTCAGTAAATGTTGCTACATGATCCGAGGTTCGTTGAAAATCGCAGAACAGCAGATAAGGCGGAATTCCAATTAGGGAGGGCCAACTATAAATTATACATGGATTTTTGACTGCAAGGAGGGTCTGTGCCCCTAACCCCCAAGTTGTTCAAGGGTCAACTGTATATGTATCAAATTTTCAATTTTCCATCCAAAGGGCTTATAAGGAAATGTTTTTTTCCCCATATTTTGCAATCAAATTGTTCCTCATTAAAATCAGACTGACTTCATGAAAGATCTAAAGTGTTAGGTTGATTTAAGAGCTGAGGAAATATGCTGCTAGTTCTGAAATTATCTCAGGTGTGATAGAATCTGGTGATGACCAAATAGAGCAACAATTGAAGAGAATGAAAAATTAGGTATTTATACTACAGTGCCAAACACTGTGCTGTAGGCTTTAAAATGATAAATTACACTATTTCCAAAAGTTTGGGTATGAGCCATTCCTTTAGTAACTCAGCCAAACATGCTAACATTTTCTCTCCTTCCTTATTCATTTCTTCGATTAGCAGTTCCTATATTTGCTTAATTGGCTGTACTATCAGGTTGGGAGGTGGGCTATCACTTTCAGTTTTCATTTAAATTACCTCCCCGATCTCCAACAATTCAAGCACATCAAGTCTCATAGTTCTATTCTTGTATTTTCACCCTATTTTCCATTAGAATATCGTTTCTAATAACCAGTACTTTTCAATTTTTAAAGATACTTATTCAGACTCACAGAAATTTCATTAATAGCTCACCCGATGGATGCCGGTGAAAATTCCTCCTTTCTAAAACAACCCCCATCCACCCATTAATTTTTTTTATTTGCAAATTGGTTGTAATTTCTCTAGGTAGAATCTTACTGCCAAATAGAATGAATACCAAGAGGCATGGTGTATAACTGTGTTTAAAAAATACAATAAGGCAGAGTTAAAATCCCATCAACATCACACAGAATCAGAATGTGAGTATTAGAAAAGACCTTAAGGACCATCTTGTACATCTTGTGTGTATGTGACCACCAGGGCGTTTTAAGTGAAGTCAATAGTTTTCAGAAGAGGAAAAAGAACCTTCAGTAAAACAAATCAAAACAACTGCAAAATAAATGGTAACATTCTAACTTAGAAAAAATGTGTTTGTTTCCTGAGGTAGCAGCATAGGGATGAATCTTAGGGAGGGTATCTGCCCTCCAGCAACTGTACCTGTGTGGGGGGGTGTAAGTAATCTAATGTCTTTTGCTGAGTACTGTGATGGTATTGTTTGTGTAAATGTGCTTTAGGATCACAAAAGAGGGAGCAAGTGATTAATTACACTCCTAAAGTTACACCCTCAAAAGACAGGTGAATGGTCTTCAAGAATGACTAAGAATTACACAAGTGGACAAGAATGAGAGTATTTTAACCTTAGGGAACAGCAAGTGCATCTCTTACACCTAAGAGTTACAGATAAGAATCTGCAAATAGATGTTTGAAAAGGGTCGCAGCAATTGACGCTTTTAAATGGTTGCACATTAAAATCACCTAGGAAGCTTTTAAAAATCCTGAAGCCCAGACCAATTAAAGCCGAATGTTTTGGGGGTGGGGGTGGCATAAGTATTCTTTTAAAGCCACCCACCCCTCCACCGCCCAAGATGCCAACGTGCAGGCAAGGTTGAGAATCGCCGCTTTAACGCAGGAAGCAAAATTATTAAACGTGAATTTTGAGGGGGAAAAAGTGGCAGTAGGGCACAGAAGATGAACTGAAAGTCCTTGGAAGGCAGGGAGGCTACTTCAAGGGCAGGGACAAGAACCAAGTGGGAGAATCAGCGGTAGAGGATTTGAGGGCTGTTTCCGTGGTAGAACTGCCAGGATTTGGGGGTCGGTAAAGAGCTCAGCATATATTCAACTCCGTTAAAGTGAAGTTATTCTGCCAGTGGCCCTGCTCCTACCCCTAATCAGATTTTCTCGAATCTTTTCCCACAGTTTAAAAAAAAAAATGACGGAAACGTCTTCTATCCCATGAAAGGCGCATGGGCAGACTGTGGGCGGGGCAAAGATCTGAGAAGTCAGAAGCACGCAGCCGCCAACAATTTCTTTGCGAGTCCAGAACCACAAGTCACAAACATCTGGGATGGGATGGCCTCCCGGTCATGTTGCACCAACCAGGGAAGCGTTGATCGACACCTCAGCGCAAATTGGAGCCTTTTAAATCCCGGAGGGCGGAGAGGGCAAGGGCGGGGCAACTGCTGACGTTCGCGGTGAGGACACCGGCCCCGTCCTTACACCCACTTCCGGCGGCGCGCGGCCCCCGCTTCCGCTTTTCCCGCCAGCGCGCCGACCCCACCCCACTCCCACGCGCCCCCCAGCGTCCGGGTGCCCGAGAGCCGGGAGAAAAGGCACAGGTTGCTGTCGGAAGTCCCCCTTTGGCTCCCTTTCCGTTCTGCCTAACAACTTCCGCTTTGGGCCGTCAACATGGATGCTGCGGCTGCCTGACGGAGCGGCCTCTGATCGGTTGCGGGGGCGCAGCTTCTCTGCGGCGCCCGCCCCGCTTCCTCGCCCTCCCCCCTCCCCCTCCCCCCCCCCCCCGCCCCTTGCTCCCGTCCCTGGAGCCGGCGGGCTTGTCGCTAGATGGGGGCGGGCCTCCGCGGCCGGCGCACGGCTTCCTGTTCAGAGGCGGCCTGGCGGTAGTAGGCGGCGGCGGCGGCGACTCCGCCCGCGCCCACTTCGGCGCGGTGATCGAGCGCCCGGGAGGGAGGCTCGAGGGCCGCATCTTGTGCCGCTGCGCCAAGCCCGGCCCTGCGCCGCCATGGCCCCAGTGCAGCTGGAGAATCACCAGCTGGTCCCGCCCGGAGGCGGCGGCGGGGGCAGCGGCGGCCCGGCGTCAGCCCCGGCGCCTCCTCCTCCGGGAGCTGCCGTGGCGGCGGCCGCTGCGGCGGCGGCTAGCCCTGGCTACCGGCTAAGCACCCTCATCGAATTTCTGCTGCACCGGGCCTACTCGGAGCTCATGGTGCTGACTGACCTGTAAGTGCCGCGAAATCCACGCCTGCTTCCCAGCCCCCCCTTCCCGCCCAGCCGGCTGAGAGGTTCGCACCTCCTTCTGCCCAAAAGGCTGCTGCTTTCTCCTCTTTGCTGGGCTGCTTAGTCTAGAATTTTTGAACTCTTGGGATCCAGCGGAGGTGGAGGAGAAGCTTTGCATTTGGGGTCTTTCTGGAGATGAAGCAGCCGAGACTTGTGAATTACGCACGTTGTTAGACTTTCCCTGAAAAGCCAGTCTTTGGAATTTTTGCTCGATTTGCCAGCTGAACCGTATTGATTTCTTGGTTGGAAGCTTTCTAGCCCAGACCCCAAGATTACGGTTTAGGAATACATACTATTCGAGTTTAAAAAAAAAAAAAAAAAAAATCCCAAAGATGAGAAATTGTTTTACAGCTTCTTACGGTACATTTTAAATGTAGGTTGTAATTACTTCTGACAAAGTTTGAACTCAGGAGATGTATTGTGTATAAAATAATGCAAAATTTTGGATTCCAAGTTTGTTTGTTTTTCTGGAACGTTTGAGACTGAAGTCAACGCATTTAGTTTAAGTAAAGATTTTTTGTAACTAGCCTGCTGTTATTGTTTCTTGGGGGTATGAACGGAGTTTATAAATCACCAAGTTACCGGGTGAAATGCCTTGGGACATGATTAGGGTGTTAATCTCTTCAGAATAGGATCAGAATACACTGTAAAGATTTTCAGGTGTGTGAAGAAAAGAAACTAAAATTTAGGGGTATATATACTTGAATTACTGTTTTACATTTTAAAATTCATGTTCAGAAAAAGTAAGAATTACTAGTTTTCATCTAGATTCGTTTTTATCTTTTATCTATTGGTAGGCTCCAGATCAGTGTATTCAGTTGAAATACATGAGTATGTAGCTATTAGGCTGTGCAGTGTCACAGTAATTTGTTGCTAGAGACTGTTAAAATATTTTTTTGCAGATGACTTAAAGAATTAGAGTAGGCTCCACTTATTCCTGTAAAACATCATTCTGAGAATTTTGATATACTGTACTTTACAGAAAGAAGCCTCCCCCCCCACCCGCGCCAGTGTAATGAGAAACTTAAATAGCTGTCATGATGAGGGATTATTGTGGTAACGTACTTCTCTGCACCATAAGTTGTTGGATTTCATAAGAATTTGATTATCCATGAGAAAATATCATGTACCCGTCCTATGTAGAGCTATGGGAAACTGTTGAAAACTGCCGCTATCAGTGGTTGTGTAATTTGTATAATTTGTTTCTCCATAGGGCATTTGTAGAACTTCTTTGAATTGTGTTGTTACTGTTTCAGGACTTAATTATGAAAAGAGAAACATTTTTTCTATTGCTGTAGACTAAGTATCTACTTTTTTTTTTTTTTTTTTTGCGGTACGCGTGCCTCTCACTGCTGTGGCCTCTCCCGTTGCGGAGCACAGGCTCTGGACGCGCAGGCTCAGCGGCTATGGCTCACGGGCCCAGCCGCTCCGCGGCATGTGGGATCCTCCCGGACCGGGGCACGAACCCGCGTCCCCTGCATCGGCAGGCGGACTCTCAACCACTGCGCCACCAGGGAAGCCCCAGTATATAGTTTTATACTTCATCCTGCACCCTTTGTAGGTTGATGATTCCCATACTTATTTCTCCAGCACAGGCGTCTCCACTGAGCTGCAGACTCTATATCCAGGTGCCTACGTTTAAGTACCTAATGGGCATTTCAGTGGACCAAGTCCAGAACCAAACTCCTGATCCCATTCGATCCCCCCAAAACTTTCCTATCTCACTAAATAGTATCTCCATTCTTCCTCTCGATGCTTCGGCCAGAAGTTTTGCAGTAATTCTTGGCTCCTCTTTCTTCCAATCCCACACTCAGTACATTAGCAAGTCTTGTCATCTCTGACTTCAGAATCTGACCACTTTTCAACGTTTCCATCAAGTGTTAATCCTTTGCTCATGTTACTGCAGTAGTCTGCTAACTGGGGCCTCTGCTGCTACCCTTGCCCCTCTACGGTTTTTCCTCCATATAATAGCCAGGATGATCCTTTTAAAACTTATTTGCTCTCAACTTTCCCGTGGTTCCCCATCTCACTTAGAGTAAAAACTTTTTATAGTCACTTATATAGAGAGTGACCATAAAATTTATGGTCCAAGTCAGGACACTTTTGAGCATGAAAGGTGGTGCTATTAATAACAATGGCAGAACGACAGGCATAAACCGGGACTATCTTGAGCAAACCAAGACTGTGGTCTACCTTTAATATCCTACATGATGTGTCTTCTCTCCCTTACCTCTTTAACTTCATTTCTAATACTCTCCTTGCTTCTTCTGTTTCAGCCACGCTGTTCTTATTGATCTTTCTTGATAGGGTCAGGCACACTCCACCTTAGAGCCTTTGCTCTTCTCCCAGAAATCTGTGTGGCTTGCTTTCACCTTTCCTTTAGGTCTTTGTTCAGACGTAACTTATCAGAAAGACTTTTTGGTGATCACCCATGAGAGGTACTCTGCCTCTTCAACCTATCCTTCTTACTCACTGCTTTGTTTTTCTACAGCACTTATTGTTTGTTGTCTCCTCCTCACTGGAAGTTCTATGAGGACAGGGATTTTGAGTTGTTTGCTACCTTCCCCAGGGCTTAGAACAATAACTGTTCTAAGTCAGGGCACCTGTCATTGTAGATCTGGAGAATTTAAGGGGAAAATTCACTGTTGCTCTTGATACATAGGTATATAAAACAACTTTTTTCTCTTGATTTGTGGTAACCAAAATTGGTTTAGGAATATACCTTGGAAGTTCCTAAATCATGTATTTTTCCTTGTTCCAGGTAAAAACTGCCAGGATTAATGTATTAATATAAAACCAGTGTTCAAGGTATACTTTGAGTCTTATTTCTGCCACATTTGATGCTTGTCTGTGGACTATTGAAAGTAAAAAAGGTGGTTTGTTTTTGGCCCCAGATTTCTATTTTTTTTCCTTTTGCTTGTTCATTTCCTCCCCCGACTCATGTAATACATGCTTGCATCTTAGAGTTTACATTCTGCTGTGATTTTTTAGAGACTTAGGTTCTTCCTTTTAAAAACCTCTTTTAATTAAAATCAGAAAATGCTAGGATCTCAGTCATGTAAACTTGTCTTAAAATGCTTTGGTGTAAACAAGGTTTCTGTGACTTCTTCCAAAGATTTGCCCTTTAGGGTTGGTTTTTGCCCCAAGTGGTGGATTTGTCATCCATAAAGGAATTTTAAATAGATTGGGGAATTGTGGGGGGAAGGGATGTAGGCAGCAAAGCCTAGCCTTTGTCCCTGAAATGACACCACTTCTGGCAAGAGATGATCCTTTCAGGGTCTCTGGAGGAGGGGGGGGGGGCTAGAACAATGATTACTATTCTTTCTACCCCCAAAGGCTCTACTCTTCTGTTTTTCTCCCTCTCTCACATACAAGCATCCATGGTTCTCATTCCCTCCCTCTCTTGAGGACAGGGGAGTCTTCTCAAGGAGTGTTTTCCGGATCTTTCACAGGTATAGGAACTTCCCAGTAGCTGCTTTTACTTGCAGTCTTATAATAAGGCCTTAATTTTTGCTTCATCCTCTGATCTGCTGGCCCTTCTAGCTCCTACCTAGTTTCTTGTATCACTTGGATCATAACTTGAGCTTCCATTCCATTGTCTACCCGAAGAATTGTAGGTAACTCTAAGTCAGAGCTCATTTTAATAGTTTCCCTTCCTTGTACCTCGAATCTCTGGTGGTGGTTTTAGTTTTTCTGCACCTGTGGCATGTCGGTGGGGAAGAGGGTCTAAGCGGCTCAGTGTGTGTTCTTCAAGAGCCTATTAGATGTAGGGGAAGCTTTACAGTTCAGGCTGTTGAATCTTGGACCATAGGATAGAGGTTTACAGAATGTGGTGATTCAGGAAGCAAATCAGGACCTTTCTAAGCATCGGTGGATGTGAGAGTGTTAAATGGTATAATTTCAGGGAAAATGGTGACATTGGTTGCTGGCTTTCGTACTGGAGAACTAGCAAAAAAGAGATCAAAATCTCACTGGAGCTGTTTAAAAGTAATCATTTGCATCTAACCAAGCAACATCATAATTACTGTACATCCCTTGGCTGACACTGGCCCTTTTGTGTGCCTAGCTTCTAGCTTTGCCCACCATAACAAAACATGGAGGGATTAGTGCTTGGAAGCAAGGTTCCATTGAATATGGGGAGGGTGGCAACTAAGTAGTACCTTGCATCCATGATCATTTTGGTCTTAAAAGAATATTTTCTCTGACTCTCTATGATGTAGTGTGCTAAGGTAAGACTTGGTCTTTTTAAATGTTTGAGGTTCATGCAGTATCTTTTGAAGCACTTTGAATGGAGAGAAATGTTCCTTTGTTAGTTTTTCCTTTGTAGCTATATTGCCGGAAACTCATAAAATAAAAAAGAGTAGGGAGCCACACAAGCCTGTAGTGTCTATTTATCCAGTTTTTCTGAAATACTAAGGTATTTAATAAGTCAAAGTAAAGACCATTATCATATTTTGATGAAGGTGTGCATGTATTTAGTCAGTTTCTTTTTTTTTCTTCTTAGACTGCCAAGGAAATCTGATGTGGAAAGGTGAGTATGAAAAAAACCTTAAATCTGTGTCTGTGTTGATATATCTATGAGTATGTGTGTGTGTGTGTGTGTGAGTGAGAGAGAAAGTGGCGGGTGGGGGGAGGTGTGTGTAGGTATGGGTGGTAGAGTTGTGGACCAGGAACCTAGGCACAGAGAGCCTAGGGTGACTTCACACCATTTGTTTAAGGAGCCCTGGGAAATATAATTTCCTCATCCTTGACAATTCTTGGTATGAGGCCAGCTCTGGACCTTCTCTTCTAGAAATCTTTATTGAATCACTGACCAGGTCAAGTGCCTGAGGGGGTAGGAAGATGTAGAAAATACAGAACTAAATGGAGAAAGCTGAGTAAGAGACTGACTTTAGAAAGCTTGCTGCTAATTTATCATTTGCTGCAGTGATGCTATTAGATATCTATGGAGAGTGGACATTTGTCTACTGCTATTGCTGTTTTATAGTTAAGAGAATTTTGATTCAGTTGGAGTTTGGGGCTTAAGACATTTCTAAATGCTAGTATGTTTCCATAGTCCAAAGGAACAAGATAAATTAAGGTTTCAAAGAAATCAGGTGATGGAGATTTAAACTGTGGCTACAGTTAGGCTACTTGACTCTATCTTTGGAGCTACTTATGCTCCTTGGTTGATCTTTTTTTAAAAATACCAAGTCACGAGGGCGTATTTTAGCATTTATTAGTGACTACGCTCCACTCCCTACCCCCAATGACCTTTCTGGGAGAATTAGACATAGATCGAAAAGATAGAAGTGGAAGAGACAATTGAAGCATACCTGTATTATGGTTTGGCTGGACCGTTTTAAAGGAAGGAAATGAACATCAGGATTTGAACAAAAATAAACACATGGGACCTAATGAAACTTAAAAGCTTCTGCACAACAACCCAATCAAAAAACGGGCAGAAGACCTAAATAGACATTTCTCCAAAGAAGATATACAGATTGCCAGCAAACACATGAAAGAATGTGTTTCAACATCATTAAATCATTAGAAAAATGCAAGTCAAAACTACGATGAGGTATCACCTCACACCAGTCAGAATGGCCATCATCAAAAAATCTAAAAACAATAAATGCTGGAGAGGGTGTGGAGAAAAGGGAACCCTCTTGATCTGTTGTTGGGAATGAAATTGATACAACCACTATGGAGAACAGTATGGAGGTTCCTTAAAAAACTACAAATAGAACTACCATACGACCCAGTAATCCCACTACTGGGCATATACCCTGAGAAAACCATAATTCAAAAAGAGTCATGTACCACAATGTTCATTGCAGCTCTGTTTACAATAGCCAGGACATGGAAGCAACCTAAGCGTCCATCGACAGATGAATGGATAAACAAGATGTGGTACATAGATACAATGGAATATTACTCAGCCATAAAAAGAAGCGAAATTGAGTTATTTGTAGTGAGGTGGATGGACCTAGAGTCTGTCATACAGAGTGAAGTAAGTCAGAAAGAGAAAAACAAATACCGTATGTTAACACACATATATGGGATCTTAAAAAAAAGTTCTGAAGGACCTAGTGGCAGGACAGGAATAAAGACGCAGACTTAGAGAATGGACTTGAGGACAAGGGGAGGGGGAAGGTTAAGCTGGGACGAAGTGAGAGAGTGGCATGGACATATATACACTACCAAATGTAAAATAGATAGCTAGTGGGAAGCAGCCACATAGCACAGGGAGATCAGCTCAGTGCTTTGTGACCACCTAGAGGGATGGGATAGGGAGGGTGGGAGATGCAAGAGGGAAGAGATATGGGGATATATGTATATATATAGCTGGTTCACTTTGTTATAAAGCAGAAACTAACACACCATTGTAAAGCAATTATATTCCAATAAAGATGTTAAAAAAAATTGACACCAGCCAAAAATAAAAAAATACCCACAATGCATTCATTTGGGAAAAAAAAGAAAAAAGAAAATCAGGATTTGTTCTGTCCACTCTGGGGTAGGAAGGGAAACTGGGCCTTGGAAAACCAACTCATGCTGCCTATCACCTGAGACAGCGTGGTGTCAAGAAAAAAACCATATTAAAATGGTTTACCAAGGGGAATGTCTCCTTTCCAGTAGAGGAGCTCCTCTGGCAACGGAATTAGTAATATACAAATATGTTTACTCTGTGAGAGAAGAGACCTCACATCCTCTGTAAGCCGTTGCTGAGTTAGAATGACAGCACTGAGGCTCCTAGCACTGAGGTGACTGCCAGATCTTAGTGTACATTTAACATTTCTGCTGTGTTCCAGTCTTGCCTGTGATGCTGTCTGCTTGTTTTATCTCTGAGGATCCTTCACAGACCCTGGCAAAGAGTCATAATTGTATCAGTGTCCTTGATTCTTCTCTTTCTACTACCAAGAATCATATTGCAGGCTGAACCTTAAGGAAGTCTTCCAGGTTGTTTGTGGGCTACGTATGCTCTCAATAGGAGCTAGACTCTGTGGTCTTCAGTTAGGATTATGCTTCAGCAGAAACTTTCATTTTGGTGCATTGCATCATGGTATTGCTGTTGGGGAGATACAGAGGTGTGGATTGGATCTACAGGTCAGTGAACAGCTGTAACAAGATTAATATGTCAGAGTCCACTTGGAGGGAGGTTGGTGTCTTGCTGGGGCCTGTCATCAGTCCTGGCCTGTCGAATATTTTTTTGTGTGTCGTAAGGTAAACCATGAAAGGTATGATTATCAGTTTTGTAGCTGACACGAAGTTGAGAGGTCTAGCTAACACGCTGATTGACAACGTAAAGCTTTTAGTAAAGCTTTTAAGCCTTTATGAGGAGATGATAAAAATACTGATGAGTATGGGGAGAAAAAGAATTGTGGGTATAGCATAAAAATAGATATGAACAGACCTTCTAGCTTTTATTTTTAGTACTTTGTTATTGAAATTAGTTTGTAAAGAGTTACATAGTTAAGCTCTTTATTCAGTTTTATAAATTATGCTCTTGCAAGATGGGAAATGGGCCTTTGCCTTTATAGAAATAATACAGTTTCAAGTTTTGGTAAAGAGCTATTTCACTTCCTTTCTCTTACCAGAAAGGTTACTAATTCATAATTCATAATTTCAACTTCAAACCATAATTTGGTCCCCTTTGTGACCCAGTTAACTTCTATATAATAATTTTATATTTATGAATTTAGTATATTTTAGTAAACAACTTTTATTGCAGTATAAAATTAATTTGAAAATGTGATTCATTGCTTAAGCATTCTATTGGAGATGTTACTCTGAAGTAGAAAATGAAGTATATGCAGGTGGTATACAAAATGTGACAATAATTCATATTTAGATAAATATTTTAGGTGGTTCGTTTCATTGTAATGGTTGTAAACAAAGACTGATTCGTATTTTAACTCAGATAAAATAAATTGTGAAATACTCCTTCAAATTTGTTGGTTCATTAAGAGTTGTTTTGTTTTATTTTAAAGGAAAATAGAAATAGTGCAGTTTGCTAGCCGGACACGCCAACTCTTTGTTCGATTATTAGCTTTAGTAAAATGGGCTAATAATGCTGGCAAAGTGGAAAAATGTGCGGTGAGTTAAACTTTTGACTTTATTTTATATAAAATAACTTTTTTGGAATGTTAGCTTGTAATAGGCATAGTTTTTAATTTTAGCTCTAACTTATATCTGCTGATATGTTTTGGGATACATTACTTATGTGAGTAATCATTATTTCTGTATGGTAATCTATAGTATATATAGAAACTTAGTATTTGTTTATGGACACCTAATCAGAAAAAAGAGTAGGCCATATCTGGAGATGTCATTACGCTAGAAGCCATTAAATATGAGACTGGACCTAAAGGGGGGAAATGGTTAGCTTACATTCGTATGCTTCCTTAGAGTTTGCAAAGTATTCCCTAAATTTGCCTATTGATTTCTGGACAACCGTTTGAGATTGGCAGAGTCATTATTCTCTTCTTATTTTACAGATGAGAAAATAAGATTCCTAGAAGTTAAATGGCTCTTTCAAGGCCACAGAGCTGATGATGGCACTTATCTGTCCCTTTGTTTATTCATCTGTTCATTCTCTAACCCTTTATTGCACACAGGGCATAAGGCATGGTGGATGGAGACTTGAATAAGGCATAGTCCCTGCCCTCGGGAAGCTCATGGTCTTTTGACTGTTTAGTCATTCTTTTGAATTCAAAGGAGTGACCTGTAGTGAAGTGTACCAAAGATTCTAAAATATGCACCCCCTACCCCCCACAAAAGTTTTAAGCTATGTTCAAGAAATGTTAAGGAGGAGAAACATCAGTAGGGATCTTGTGTTAGCCTATTGAGCTCATAACTTGGGGAGGATGATATGGTGTTAACAGATGAGACACAAAATGAGGAGAATGGAGTTCATATTGGAAAGGGTAGAGTAATTATAATAAAATGAATAAAATCTTAAAGTAATGAGAGCATTTATTTATCCACCATAATTTATTTTTTGCACCCTGACAAGATAAGTTGAAATATTTTTATAGTAACTTTACATTTGCAAATCTATTGGGGTTTGCATATTCCATAAAATTTCCCTTTAGAAAGAAATCTACAACACAGTGTATTTCTGCGTATGATTTTCTGACATCTCCCCTCAATTTTAGCCCAGTGCATTTGCTATCCTCAGTTTCACTAGGTTCCCTTATCATTAGAAAGAAAGCTTATGTGAAAATTGCTAAAGGGAAAGGAAAAAAGAGGTTTGAAGAAGTTGAGAATTTAAAATTCTAGAATAATATATTTTTTGAAAGTTAAAAGAAGACACATTTCTAGCCACAGATCTTTTGTGTCTAGGAGTAAGCTGGTATCATCCTTTTATATAACACTGATCAAAGGGGGAGAATATTTTGTACCGTATATTGAGTTTTCTTTATGGGGGAAAAAGTCATTTTATTCATGTTGTCATCATTCAAAGGATAGTTTTTATTATAAATATTAATAAACAGGCTTATTGCAAGCTTATTTACCAGAAAGTTTACAATTCATTTCATTGTTTTGCAAATTTGGGCACCAAGTCTAATGAATCTATTTTGGCCAAAATGAAGAAGCATGGTATAGTATTTCTGAAAAGCCTAAGGTTTCTTTTCAGTAATTAGTTAATTTGAGGTAATCTTTTCCTAAAGATATTCAGACTTTCAGTGAAGAGTTAAGTGTTACTGAAGTATATAAAATCCAAGTATTCGATTTTTCAAATCTAGTTTTAAATCCCTCATTATACCATGGGTATTTAAATTACCTGTTTGATACTACTGAGCTGTATGTCGTTAAAATAATATCAAGCAAAATCCAAAACTCTTGGTTTTGATATTGAGCCATATTGTATTTATCTTTCATTAATTCCTAGTATTTTCCTATGTAGTTTTTTGAATTGGCTGTTCTAGTAAGTCACATTCTGAATAAAGTCTCATATTGAACTTTATACATAAAGTTTTGGTCTTTTTGTTTTGTGAATGTAGATACAGAGATGTGTTTTTGTCAGGGATAAAGTCCAGCAGCTGGAGAATTAGAGGATTATTCACGTTTTGACACTTGTGTTCTCAACCTAATGATTATTTAACTAGACTCATTAGAGGTTCTTAATAGATAATGATCTTTAGCCATGCCAGACATATAAAGTGTTTAGCTGAGTGTATAAATACACGGTTTATAGAACTCTAACTAATGGTAAAGCAGTCTGGATAATGCTTTAGCTAAGAAAAAGAAAAAGTATCTCTCTCCTCCTTGAGCTTTTTTAAAAGCAATTTTGAGATATAATTCACATACCATACAATCTATCCATTTAAAGTGTACAATTCTGGGAATTCCTTGGTGGTCCAGTGGTTAGGACTCCGTGCTTCCACCGCAGGGGGCACGGGTTCAATCCCTGGTCAGGGAACTAAGATCCCGCATGCCGTGCGGTGCGGCCAAAAAAAAAGTAGTAATAATAAAGTGTACAAGTCAGTGGTTTTTAGTATATTCACAGATATGTGCAACCATTAGTAGTCAATTTTAGAACATTTTCATCACCTCAAGAAGAAAATCATTACCCTTTAACTATCACCCCAAGTACCCCCCAGCCCTAAGCAACCTCTGCTGTCTCTATAAATATGCCTATTCTGAACATTTCATATAAATGGAATCATAATATATGGTTTTTTGTGATTGGCTTCTGTCATTTAGCATGATGTTTTCAGGGGTCATCCATGTTGTACTTGTACTGTACATGTGTCAGTACTTCATTTTTATAGCTGAATTGTATGGATCTACTACATTTTGTTTATCCATTCATCAGTTAATGGACTTGTAGGTTGTTTCCAGTTTTTGGCTATTATGAATAATATTGCTATAAACATTCATATACAAGTTTCTCTGTGGACATGTGTTTTCATTTCTCTTGGGTATATACCTAGGAGTGGAATGGCTGGGTCATACGGTAACTGTATATTTAATAATCATTTGAGGAACTGCCAGACTGTTTTCCAAAATGGCTATACTATTTTACATTCCCACCAGCAATGTAAGAGGGTTCTAATTGCTCCATGCCAACACTTGTTATTGTCTGACATTTTGATTCTGGCCATCCTGGTAGATGTGAAGTGGCACTTCGCTGTGTTTTTTGTTTGCATTTCTCTGATGACTGGTGATGTTGAACGTCTTTTCATGTGCTTTTGGCCATTTGTATATTTTCCTTAGAGAAGTGTGTGTTTGGTGCTCAGTTAAATTTTAAAGGAGATTGGTATTAATCATTATCAACAGTTGGTATGTGAGTACTTAAAAATAAAAAAAGAACGTGATTATTAGGGATGTATATGGATTCACTAATAAGTAACTCAAAACTAAACTTTTATCTTTATTAATTTGATTTCTAAGTCAAAGAAATATAGCTGGAGCTAGTTTATTTTGAGTTGAGCAAGGTAGTTTAGAGAGTTTCATTAATAACCTACATTTAAGGTGGAGTGATGTAGGCTCGATGAACCGTGGCACCCCACTAAGGTTGATGCACATCTTCCTGGACGGAAATCTTTAGTATTCTTTGGCCTAAGCATTTTTATGGTGTCTTGAGTAAATGGAGACTTGGGATGACCTAAATCTGAGTAAAAACCTATACAGAAGTTGAGAGAAGCAGGATTCAAATATGTTAAAAATCAGACTACAGTCATGCTTTAGGTTCAGGGTGGGAAAGGGGCCCTTGCTTGATAGAGATTCATGCACAGAAGATCAAAGGCCTTTTAGTTAACTTCAAGCTTGCTGTGTGTTAGCGGTGTCGTGGCTGCTGATAAGAAGTTAGTGTTGGTGGTGTTAATAGAGCTCCATTTTACTAGTCATGGAAGGTAGCACCTCTGCGGGGCTGTGCTGGTCTAACTAAGAGTTAGAAAAAACATTTTTTGGTTCCAGCTTCTCTGATTATTCACTATCTTTGAGCAAGTGTCTAAACCTCTGCCTCAATTTTCTCATCTCTAAGATAATAGTAATTATCTTGTTTTGTCTATTTCCTAGAGTCGTGAAAATCAGATAATAAAGTAAGTGTGGGAATACTGAGAAAATGTAGGGCATTGTGTGTGCATGATGTGTTATTAATTCTGGATACCATATTTTAAGTTGATCACTGATAAACTGGAGCATTTCCAGGCAGTGGAATAGGGATGGTGAGTCAGGAATTTGGAATGTTCAGCTTGAAGATAGAGTGGGCTTCCCTTGTTTGAAGGACGTGAAAGACTTTAAGTATAGTTCCAGAAAGGAAGTAGTTTTCAGCTTCATGATGACCTCTACTAGTTTAGGCACACTTGTGAAATGCATTGAGTAGAGAACTGATGGAAAGGATTTCTGTATTGGGCGTGAAGTTGGCCTAGATCTCATAATGGACAATGTTTACTGTGTGTTTTATATGTTCTAGGCACTGTTCTAAAGGTTTCATATGCATAAACTCTTAATCCTCGAACAACCTTATGAGGGGGAGGAAATCATCTCCATTTTATATTGAAAAAACTGAGGCAAAGAGGGATTTAAGCAACTTGCCCAAGGTTATAGGGCTAGTGAGTTGCAGAATTAAAATTGAGACCAAGGCAGTCTGGGTCCAGGAGACCATGCTTTTATGTCTCCTTTATTACCAGTCAACTCTAGAAGTCTGTAAGAGAAAAAGCATTTTATTCTATTTATTTTTCCTAACTGGTCATATGTATGTGTAATGTTAAAGATGGAGAAACGAATCGGGAAACCTTTGATTTAAATTGATAGAAAATCACTGGTTTTTAAAAATATTTCTTCTTTCCTCAAATTACTGGAAAATTTTTTGATGAAATATTTTGAAATATGGAAAAGCTATATTAATTCCTCTCAGAGTTTACTTTGGAATCAATAAATGATACTTGATGTGAAAAGTGGCTAGTTTTCAAGGAAGCGTAATACATTTACCCTTTGCTTTGAAGATGATCTCGAGCTTCTTAGATCAGCAAGCCATCCTGTTTGTGGATACTGCTGATCGCCTGGCCTCGTTAGCTAGAGATGCTCTGGTCCATGCACGCCTGCCTAGTTTTGCCATCCCATATGCTATTGATGTACTGACTACTGGGTCTTACCCACGGCTGCCAACCTGCATTAGGGTAAGTGCATTCCTACCCCAGCCCACCCTCAAAAGTTGAAGACTTTGGCATTGGATTCTACAATATTAATAAGTAGCCCAGCCAAAACAAAAAACTGTTCTGTATTTTTAAAATAAATATTTCATGTAGTTTGCTTTTTTCTCTATAATTAAAATTTGGGGGGGGGGGGACGGTTTGAAATAAATTGGAGCCAGAATGTGAGTAGCTATCAAAACGAGTTTATTTATTTATTTATTTATTTATTTATTTAGGTGAGGGTAACTTAACATCTATTTCAGATGTGAAAATACGGCACGCTAGTTGCTTTTTGGAAGTGTTTTTAAAAATTTGTTGTTGTGGTAGTTGTTTACTCACTTGGTGCTGTTGTATTTTATACTTCTAAGAAGTGGTGAAAGTCATCTAGTGTCATTAAGTTGGTTTCATAAATAGAACATGAAGAAGATCGTGTTGCATTACCGTCTTAGCTGGGTGACTGCTGGAATCATTGACACTCTAATGCATGATAGTAATGGTCACTATTATTGGATGTAGACTGCAGAAATGAGTGTTGAGGTTCTCTTGGGTAAAGTAAGAAAATACTGTGTTAGAACAGGCGCAGGTAAAAATTATGTCTCTTTGTACATTATTTTTAGATCACTTAAACTTTTTTGTAGGATAAAATTATTCCTCCAGACCCAATTACCAAAATTGAGAAACAAGCTACACTTCACCAGCTGAACCAGATTCTTAGACATCGGCTTGTAACCACAGATCTTCCTCCTCAGTTAGCAAATCTTACAGTTGGTATGTACCTGAAATACATTTTTAAAGAATTGACTCGTTAGAATATTTTTCAAACAGCTTTTGGGGTTTTATATTATCTTTTAAAATATCCTTATGAAGTCTTGACCTACAATTTTGGTGGTGTTTGAATCCGTAACTTGTGCCATATCATTTCCCTTTAGTACCTGGAAATACAGTGCTGGTATTTGAAGCTGGGGAGTGGGCAAGATTACCTGGGGCTGGAGGAGAGACTAGGTCCTAGAGTTGAGCCTCAAGAAAATATTGTTCCTTGATGTTAGAAGAGTTGCCTTTGGTTTCTTGATGACCTGGAAGCTGGCTACTGTTTATGCAGGAACCAGTGAGTTGTCTGAACACTTATGAAAGATTCTTCAGTCTATTTAAAATTTCTCGTGAGCGAGACTGAAAGTTCTAGGTTAGCGCGAAGCTGCTTTTTTTCTAGCAAACTAGACCTTCTTCTTCTTCTTCTAAAAGCAAATGGCCGAGTGAAGTTTCGAGTTGAAGGGGAATTTGAAGCCACCTTGACTGTGATGGGAGATGACCCTGATGTTCCCTGGCGTCTTCTCAAGCTAGAAATTCTAGTTGAGGATAAGGAAACAGGAGGTAAATCATAAATAATGATTTAAATCATATGTATTGATTTAAATGTTTAGTGTTATAATATTGAAACATTCTTGCAGAATAGTACATGTGTTTAGCAATTTATCCTGTAATCTGATGCAGATTTTATGATAATCGTAACTGCCTACTGACCACAGAAGTTTCAGTGTTTCTCTAGTATACTCTCTAGTTTTCATAGATAATTTCAGTTCTTTTTTTTAAACTCATCGTTGTGAGTATACTCTTCCTTAGTTGGTCTATGACACAATCTGTACACTTTTCTGATTAACCACCTTCTTCTCTCCTGCCAATGGAAGATGGGCGAGCCTTGGTTCATAGTATGCAGATCAACTTTATCCATCAGCTGGTACAGTCTAGGCTCTTTGCTGATGAGAAACCTCTTCAGGACATGTACAACTGCCTGCGTATCCTTCTGAAATTTGAGCCCTGTATTTGTAAAGAATTTGTGTCCCCCAACGTGTGTTGGACACAATTTCCATCTGCCCCTAGTCCTGAACTAGAGCAGCTTGAACTCTCCCCGTCACCCTTTTTGGGTGGAAACGGGGGCTGGGGAACTGGCCAGTGTAAAGAATAGTGATATGTCTATAAAAAATGAAATTTTTAATTTTACTATTGACTTTGCAGGTAAAAACTTTAAATGATGAGGTAGAAATAGTACTATTTGGAGAGAAAAAATAGTACCATTTGGTCTACCCATATTCTCTAAACTATGATAAATTAAGGGGCAACCTGGACCTTACGTTTTGTTTATATTGGTTCAAAATTAAATACAAAACCTTTTCCTAAAATTATGTCACAAATTCCAACACTTTTTGTATAAGTCATTGGAGAAGTATAATAGCCAACTTTTGGGGAATAGAGCATTTGTTAAATGAAGTTTGCTTATACTTCACTGGCTGTTGTAGTAATATGTTAGATTTGCTTAACAAGATCCATCAGATTCTTTCTGCTTATCACTTCAGTTAGAAGTGCTACATTCCCAAACTCTAATGTTAATCCGAGAGCGGTGGGGAGACCTCGTACAGGTGGAAAGGTATCATGCAGGAAAGTGCCTCTCCCTCTCAGTTTGGAAGTAAGTAAAGTTGATTCTGGTGGGGTCATGCAATGACTGTAAATACTCTTTTTGTTTTTCTCTTTCTCTCATACATCTGATTTACCATATACCTCTGTGTACCTCTAGCAACATGATTTTGTATGGTAAAGTCCTATGGTATATAAACCACATAGGACATCCATAATTGACACCTTTCTTAGAACATGGCGTAGTTTAAATATGTAGACATTTATCTATTTGTACTAAAACTTACTATTCTTAAAGATTAGATTACTCTGGCTTCATACCAGATTGCTAAAAGACCATTAGGTTAGATTATCAGGTATCATTTTAAAAAAATCCTTGCTTATCAGTGTTATATTTTGAATTGCACCTTTTAAAAGCTTTTGGGGAAGTTTTTTGGGGAAAATCAGTATCAGGCTGTTTTACAATCCTCTATTCCCTATTTGAACTTTGCTGATTCCCATTTTCTGTAAAGGAATCAAGAGGTGAATAGACACCACTTAAAGATTGTTTTGGCCTTTTTGTGTGTGTGTGCATGTGTTTTATTTTAAAATTCTGTGTGTTTTTTTTTAATGTAGTAAATCATATTGTGTTGGATTACAGAATAGCTGTCTTCCCAATATTAGTATTCCCTCAACAAACAGGACTTGCCATGTTCTAGGCTCTGGATAAGGTGCACAATAGACTGTCTCTCTTTTATTCCAGAAGTTAACAGACTGTGTTGGAAAAAATTCTTAATATTTCTTTTTTTCTCTTTAGTCAACAGGTTCTTGGAAGAAAAACAGGGACAGCATCTGTTCACAAAGTTACAATTAAAATTGATGAGAATGATGTCTCCAAGCCTTTACAGATTTTTCATGATCCTCCTTTGCCAGCTTCTGATTCCAAATTAGTAGAAAGAGCCATGAAGGTAAAAGAACTCAATATATTTCAATATTGGTTTGATTAAATGAATATAGTAATATAACTTACCATTTATACTTAAACTTTTAGCACAAATCCTTTAAAATACCTAATTGTTCCTAAAACCCTTTATGAAACTTATTTTAAATGAATGTTATACTTGTACATTTGTTGTGGTTGTTTTAACATCTAATATAATTTTTAAGATGTTCTTTCAAATTCTGTAATTTAGATAAGATCTATAGTTGCCAGAATGTTAACTGTAGCCTTTAAGTTATCAATACCGTTTAAATTTATTTTTTTAATTTTAAGTTTGCTTTCTTTTACTGGTTAATACTTAATCATTGTGATTCTAAAAGGAAGTATCTTGGAGCACAATAATCTACTTTCAGGCTTTTAAAGTAAAAATGTTTAAATTGCACATACAATTCTGTTCTCGTTTATGCAGATTGATCACTTATCAATAGAAAAACTCCTGATTGACAGTGTCCATGCACGAGCTCATCAGAAGCTCCAGGAACTGAAGGCCATTCTTAGAGGCTTCAATGCCAATGAAAATTGTAGGTTCTTTTAAATTGGCATTACTTTCTTTTGTTTAAATTAGTATCCACTTTTATTTTCTGAAGAGTCTTTCTTAATGATTTTTTTCCTGTTGTACTGATTTTGTTGTAGAGGCTGCATTTTAATTTGTGATCTACCAAGCTTGTCTTAATTTTCCCCTTACTTTCTTCTTTTTCATTTAGCTTGACCTTATTTTTGAAATGTATGTATATCAACTCTCCTTAAAACTTTTCTTTCCTATGGAAATAGAAGCTATTTTAACATTTTAATATGAATCTTCTTTTGTTTTTTCTTCTAAAAGGTTAAGGCAGCTTTGCAAATATTTATAATGTATTTATGAAATAATGCCTGTTTGAATGAAGCAAAATATATCCCTTGTCTTTTTAAAAATGTTTTTGAGTTGTTAGTACATTAACAGGGTTCAAAATAAGAAATACAGATATGCACACATAGTGAAAAATCTTCTAATTACCTGGTATATTCAGAGCATATGGGGATGGTCAGTCATTTAAAAAGTAAGTGCTTTCATTCTAGGAATATAGTTTCACAGTATCACAGTGATCATATTTACTCTTCCTACCCCACTTGTTTTTGGCTCTGATTATCTGGTGCCCACAGTATTTTTGCAATCTTAATTTTTCTAATTTTAATTATTTCTAATTTTTCAAAATAGTAAAATTCTAAAATGTCATTGGGATTGTAGAAAATTGGGGTTTATGATCTTTTGATAGGCTCTGGTTTACTTTAGTATCATCTGTAGACAAGTCTTAGTAAGTAAAAAAAAAACTCAGTATGATTGCCTGGGGGATATTTAAATTACTTTGAAAAATGGACTGAACGTGTGTTTACCTAGGAATAGTTTTGCGTGTTGTTCACGTAAGTTGCGAAGATTTTTCTTTAGCAGCATTTTGTAGAGATGTCACTGCTTGAGTAGCCAGAAGATGTGGGTTCAGCTGCTCTTCTGCTCTTGAACAAGTCACTTAAATTCTTTGGACCCCATTCTCCTCATCTGTAATTTGAGGATGTTAGTCCAGGCTCTTCCTGGATCTCTTACTGTAGTGGGAGTGTGCTACAGGAGTGGTTTTCAAGCCCTACGAATCTGTTGAGTCCTCGGGGTTAGAGAAAGGTGCTTTGGAGACCGTTTTGAAGGAGAGGGAGGTTCCTGCATGTGGGGTTTGCCCCCTTAGCCCTGCTTTAATCAGAACAATTCTGGAAACAAGGACTGCTGTAGGAAAAGGTCTGCTGACCCACCAGTTTAGGACATATGCTTTAACTGGTTTTTTAAATTCACGTTCATACATTTATACTCTATGTAGTCTTACTTGATCTCTTTTGTGATGGGAAAGCATGCTTTAGTCAGATCCTTTGCTGGGACCAGGGACCATAGTCTGTTCTGCGAACCCCTTAGTGCAATTACCCTTAATTAGCTGGCTTTTCTTCCAACTCCTCACTAGAATAAGCCGAGGAAATGAGTAGCTTGGGAGAATGGAGCATTTCAAGGAAGGGCTAGGGGAGTGCACAGATAGCAGGTTTTAGACAGCCCAGGGGGCAGTGTGTGGTTTCTTGAGGGTGGGAGACCGGGGGGTGGGTGGGTGGGAATGTCTCGGGGGAGGGTAGGCAGGACTCTGGGAGAGAAATTTTTAAAAGGCAGTTCAAGGCACTAAAGGTAACTTGCCCTGCGGCCCCTTCTCAGCATCACCTGACTCTAGGAAGCCAGGGTGCTCTCCCTCAGGTTGTGCTCTGTCAGTGCCGGATTTGGGGTCTCGAGGTCAGTTCAGAAGCTGTGAACCACACACAGCCATTCCTAATTGGGCTTAGTTGCTTCTCTTCAGTCTGCCCACTTTATATTTTTGTCTGTTGGTACCTCCTCATCTTGTCCTCAATAAATAGATAGGGAGAAATGAAAGAGGAGATTTGTATATATTCCTGCTGCAGGAAGAAGTGTGCAGCCCAGTCATTTTGCACGGCCTTTAATTCTCCCTTCATAAGTTTCTCCATTCTGGATACACTCCATTAAAACCTGTTGCCTTTAAATGCTTAAGGCCTTATATATTTTATTTTCTGTAAAGAAAAATACGGACATCGGCAGCCATAAAATATGTTCAGAGATGTACATCAAAGTATTTTCTATCGGGCTCCCCTGGTGGCGCAGTGGTTGAGAGTCCGTCTGCCTATGCAGGGGGCACGAGTTCGTGCCCCGGTCCGGGAAGATTCCACATGCCGCGGAGCGGCTGGGCCCGTGAGCCGTGGCCTCTGAGCCTGCGTGTCCGGAGCCTGTGCTCCGCAGCCGGAGAGGCCACAACAGTGAGAGGCCCGCGTACCGCAAAAAAAAAAAAAAAAAAAAAAAAAAAGTATTTTCTATCTTTTGGGCTGTGTTCTCTATATTCTTCTCTGATGCCCTATCTTTTCAAAAATATTTAATTTTGTTAATTAGATTGAAATTATAGTTGTCATCTCAATTGTCAGAATTAGTTTTACTCCGTTGCTAAACTTTAAAAATAGTTTTGTTTTAAAGAATACATTCCTATCCCATTAGGAATTAAGACAGTACAGATATATTTAAAAAATCAGCAACTCTGCTTCAAATCTCTAAGCACTTTTTAAATTTGTCACACTGGTCTGAATGATAGAATATTGTAAAAAAAATTCCCGTTTGTGCCTTTTTTGTCCTGTTTTTTTGTTTGTTTTAGATGAGTCATGCTGGACCTGCATGTTAAAGATTTGTATGCAAATATGTTAGATATACTTGAAAGCAGTTTGTTTTCCTCTGATTAAATATGTTTCCTGCAATCTTTTTTTGATTTATTATTTTGTTTGTATAGACAGTACCAATGGCAACATCACCTATTTTAATTGTTGCAAATTTATAACAAGAGGTTTTGGTTTGTTTCTTTGGTACATAAAGAAATACAGAAAATGTACATTATTGAGCACTTTGCTTTCTAAAGCACCTTTACAAGCTTGTCATTGCTTCTTCCTGAACCCATGGTGTGGACAGGAAGATGTCATTGTCCTTGTTTAACAGAGTAGCACAGAGAAGTCACATCTGGTGAAGGGCTGGGCCTATGTTACCACTCTCCTCACTGCCCGCCTTTCTTCTGCAGTGTACCTTTAAAGGACTGTGGTAACCGGAAGATCATATTCCTTTAGCAGGTCATCAATCTGATGAGCACATGGTGTGCTTTCAGTTAGCACATGGTGTGCTTTCAGGGCTTTGCTCCTTTACTGGATTGTGTTATACCAACTTGTGAGATTAAGGGGAAGGTTAATCGGGCCTGGTGGAAATACTGTGAAACTCTAGAAAGAGTATATTGGCAGCTTTGGGAATTTGTGTTTAGCAGTTGCCTCTGTTCTTATTTCATCTGTGACTTGAAAATGAGGTACACAGATAACTTGAAAAAATCTTTTCCTTTATAATCAATAATGTTTAATAGCATTCAGAGGTTTTTTTAAATACATGGGCCCTAATTGCCAGAAAAACCTCTCTTTATGAAGAATGGCATTAAAAATATTTAGGCCATAAATAAGTTTATTCTATTTACCAAACAATATTTTTTCCCATTATATCAGAAAGAAAATCCTTCAAATTAGCTTATTACTGAGTGAAAGTAAAACTAGAACTCAGCTCACTGATAAGGTTAAATTTTCACGAGCTATTTTAACCTTTTTAAAGGAATCTTGGAGGGTTTTTTCTTCGCTGTAGTATTTGAGATGGGTGTGTTTGTTTCAGGTCACCTTGTAGATTACATTCTTCTTTTGAGCTACTAAGTGACATAATATTATTAACCCAGTTTAGCAAAATTATGTTTTTCCTGTAACATTCAGGATCATTCAGTAGTTGGTTCGTTTCTACTCACTGAGAAATATATGTATTTTTGGGGGGGGGGCAATATTCAGTTAGAAATATAACTTAATTCTTAACTGTTCAGCTTCCATAGAGACTGCACTTCCAGCTCTTGTTGTTCCCATCTTGGAGCCCTGTGGTAATTCGGAGTGTCTACACATTTTTGTAGATTTGCATTCTGGAATGTTCCAGTTGATGCTTTATGGACTTGGTAAGTTACTAAATGGTAGACTCAGTGTAAAGAAAAATATGTTTAACAAAAGCAGAATAAAAATTTTTTGCCATTAGGTATTGGGAGGGGTGGTATAAACAGTGTATAGAAAGTAGATATGGAAGGAATAACTCTGGCTGATGTGATGTCTATTCCTTGGGGCCCATTTTAACTCTCTTGAACCAGAAGTTAAACTTCCCAATATGAAGTACATTCATGTTGTTTCTCTTATGTAAAAGTAATAATATTGATGGCTGATCTTTTCTTAGATTAACTATTTTACCACTAATAGTTGGGTGTCATGGAGAAGACGACAATCTAATGTCATTCACGGCTGAAGAACAAATTTATGACAGTATAAACATCTCATGTGACTCACGGTACAGAATCCTGTAGGAAAGGATTTTTTTTCTGGCTTAGACACAGTAGAAATTGAAGTTTGATTTCTAGCATGTTCTGTTACCAAGTTGGTGTTCTGAAATGATGAAGTACTAGGAACTTAGTGTTTTTGTATTGCTGATGGAATAGTGTTCTTGAATATATTAGCACATTTGCCATTTGAAATTAATATTAAGCTAGATAGATTGATGAAAATAAAAGGCTTTCTGGTTATATCATATGGCTATGTTGTATGGCTATAAAGATAGATTTTTCTATGAACTGCTCATGGAAAACTGTCCTCATTACTTTGAATCACATCACATTTATGATGGCTAAATGATAAGTGACACATTAGGAAATTGTTGTTTGCTCTTCAAAACTTTATTTAACTGTTTTCTTGATTAACACAGTACATACTCATAAGTAGAAAAACTAAACATGTAAAAATGAGAGAAGCAAAAAAATAGTTGCCTATTGGTAATCATTGTTTTTAGGGGATATATGCTTGTCTTAGCTCAGGCTGCCATAACAGAGAACCACAGAGTGGGTGGCTTAAACAACAGAAACTTATTTTCTCACAGTATTGGAGGTTTAAAGTATGAGATAAGGTTGCCACCATGGTCAAGTTATGGTGAGAGCTTTCTTCCTGGCTTATAGTCATCAGCCTTCATGCTGTATCCTCACATGGCAGGAAGAGAGAGAGAGCAAGCTCTCTGGTGTCTCTTTATAAGGGCACTAATCTTACATGAGGGCCCACCCTCATGACCTTATCTAAACCTAATTATCTCCCAAAGGTTCCACTTATAAACACTATCACATTAGGAGTTAGGGCTTCAACATACGAATTTGGGGGGAATGCAGTTCAATCCATAGCAATGCTCTTCTAATTTTTTCTATACTTTTTTCTTTAGTTGAACTCATTTTATATTTTGCTTTTTGCTCAACATTCTATTAGCATTTTCTAGTGTCATTAAAAATTCTAAGTGACATTTAGCAAGCTGATCTTCAGCCAACAGCTCGTGCTTATGCCAGAGATCATTTGTGTTTAATAAATAAACATTTTAATGGAGTTTTATAGTTTTTGTAATTTTTAAGGTTCTAAGTCTAGTAATACTATGAGTTTTAGCTACATACAAATTAATAATATTAACTAACTAGACTAAGAGTTTTGGTAATTAAACTATAGGCAAAGAATTAATTCGTGTTGTTTGTTACTTGTTCTTCCTGCTAACGTACATTTGCTATTAATTATCTTAACTATAACTCTCCCTAAATGTTAAAGAGGGAAAATAAATTAGGTTAATTTATGCCTCATGATGTGTTTCGTTTAGTTTTTCTCTGACTCAAAAATAACACTACTTTCTGCCTAAAACGATAGTTTTCATTTAAATTTTGGGCTACGTGGATATCTTGTGTCTCATGTAAGCAATTAATTAATGAAGTGCTTTATGCTGTAGACCAGGCCACACTGGATGACATGGAGAAGTCTGTGAATGATGATATGAAACGGATCATTCCTTGGATTCAGCAACTTAAGTAAGCTTATTTATTTAGCTCAAAACTAAAAATGGAAACTTCTTTTGACAAGATATATTTTCTTCTCCATCATTACTCATGATCACCCACTATCCTTAATGTTTATGACATGAAACTTGAGTACCTTTTGGTACTTAGAATCTAAATTTTCTTGGAATAGGTCCAAGATGGCAGTGCTTTGTATCAAATTCCCCTCTAGAGCAAATATAGGTATGAAGGGCTTTGATTCCTTTCCACATTTTCTCCTGTGCAAGCACTCTACCAAACACTTACACAATGAATTTTATTGTATCTAGTGTTCTTTGCAATAGAGTCTTATTTGCTCTTATCTGGGATAATCTTCATGGTATGAATCTACCAGCTGACACTTTCAGAGTAGTCATTTCTGCTTCTCTAATACTGTCATTCAGTTTGTCTCAGAATCCTTTGAATGCTTCAGACTGTTAAACTAAATAAAATTGAAAATGGAACTAGAGATAATTCTGTGAGGTTTCATTACCACCCTGGTACACAAAGGTACCATTATGGCAACTCTAACAGACTCTTTTTAAATCGATAAAACAGAATTCCAAGGGATAAAGATAAATATCAGAGATTAAAACCAAAATGGCAGGGCTTCCCTGGTGGCACAGTGGTTGAGAGTCCGCCTGCCGATGCAGGGGACACGGGTTCGTGCCCCGGTCCAGGAGGATCCCACATGCCATGGAGCGGCTGTGCCCGTGAGCCATGGCCGCTGAGCCTGTGCGTCCGGAGCCTGTGCTCCGCAACGGGAGAGGCCACAACAGTGAGAGGCCCGCATACCGCAAAACAAACAAACAAACAAAAAAACAACAACAAAAAAACCAAACTGGCAAATGGCGGGGTAAGGGAGTAGGGGTGTGGGGCCAGACTGTTCAATGGGATTTAAATACTTAAATCTTGATAATTCACATCTTGCATAACTTACGGTTTTGGGCAGTTCCAGCTAGTGGAAATATAACCTAAAACCAGAAAGTCAAGTCCCAAAAGCTTTAAACTTATCAAATGTGTATCTATACTTAAACTCACATTATTTATAGGAAAGGTCCCCTGGTTGTCACTTACAGTGGTGCTTCTCAGGTGATCTTTGGTGAATGACCAGTTTATCACTAATCTATCGTGGGACGTTAATTTTTTTGAAATAACTATTGAAATATAATTTACATATCATAAAATTCAGCTGTTTTAAGTGTACAATTCAGTGACTTGTAGTAAATTTACTGAGTTTTGCAACCATACCCACAATCCAGTTTTAGAACAATTAGAACATTTCTGTTGCCTCAAAAAGATGCTCATTTACAGTTAGTCCCCATTCCCAGCCTCAGCCCCAGGCAACTCTGAATCTACTTTCTGTTTTTGTAGATTTTTCTTTTCTGGACATTTCATATAAATGGAATCATAAAGTATGTGGTCTTCTGTGTCTGGCTTCTTTCATTTAGCATAATGTTTCGGGAGTCATCCATGTTGAAGCATGTACCAGTGCTCCATTCCTTTTTATGGCTAACTAACATTCCATTGTATGGCTAGGCCACATTTTATTTATCCATTCATCAGTTGGTGGACATTTGGATAGTTTCCACTTCTTTGGCTCTTATGGATAATGCAGCTGTGAGTATTCATGTGCAAATGTATGGCTGGACTTCTCATTCCACTAGGAATGGAATTACTGGATCATACAGTAAATTTAAGTTTTTAAAGAAGTTGCCATACTAGTTTCCAAAGTAGTTGTGCCATTTTACAGTCACATCAGCAGTGTATGAGGAGTTCCATTTCTCTACATCCTTGTCAGCGCTCGTTACTGTCTTTGACAGTGGCCATCCTAGTGAGTGGGACACGTATCTGACTGTGGTTTTTTTTTTTTTTTAAACCTCTTTATTGGAGTATAATTGCTTTACAATGGTGTGTTAGTTTCCGCTTTATAACAAAGTGAATCAGTTATACATATGTTCCCATATCTCTTCCCTCTTGCATCTCGCT
>NC_041234.1:23607139-23607552 GCF_002837175.3 Physeter macrocephalus | reverse complement strand
CGTTTGGTGGTGTATATATGTCCATGCCACTCTGTCACTTTGTCACAGCTTACCCTTCCCCCTCCCCATATCCTCAGGTCCATTCTCTAGTAGGTCTGTGTCTTTATTCCCGTCATCCCCTAGGTTCTTCATGACCTTTTTTTTAATAGTGGCTGTATCAATTTACATTCCCACCAGCAGTGCAAGAGTGTTCCCTTTTCTCCACCCCCTCTCCAGCATTTATCGTTTCTAGATATTTTGATGATGCCCATTCTGACTGCTGTGAGATGATATCTCATTGTAGTTTTGATTTGCATTTCTCTAATGATTAATGATATTGAGCATTCTTTCATGTGTTTGTTGGCAATCTGTATATCTTCTTTGGAGAAATGTCTATTCAGGTCTTCTGCCCATTTTTGGATTGGGTTGTTTGT
>NC_041234.1:23600583-23602764 GCF_002837175.3 Physeter macrocephalus | reverse complement strand
TCTCTTCTAATGGGTGGGGTTGTGTTCCTGTCTTGCTAGTTGTTTGGCATAGGGTGTCCAGCACTGTAGCTTGCTTGTCGTTGAGTGGAGCTGGGTGTTGGTGTTGAGATGGAGATCTCTGGGAGATTTTCGCCGTTTGATATTACGTGGAGCTGGGAGGTCTCTTGTGGACCAGTGTCCTGAACTTGGCTCTCCCACCTCAAAGGCACAGCACTGACTCCTGGCTGGAGCACCAAGAGCCTTTCATCCACATGGCTCAGAATAAAAGGGAGAAAAAGTAGAAAAAAAGAAAGAAAGAATAAAATAAAATAAAGTTATTAAAATAAAAAGTTTTATTTAAGCCTTTCATAACCAGGCTTCCCTGGTGGTGCAGTGGTTGAGAGTCCGCCTGCCGATGCAGGGGACACGGGTTTGTGCCCCGGTCCGGGAAGATTCCACATGCCGCATAGCGGCTAGGCCTGTGAGCCATGGCCGCTGAGCCTGCGCGTCCGGACCCTGTCCTCCACAACGGGAGAGGCCACAACAGTGAGAGGCCCGCGTACCACAAGAAAAATAAAAATAGGGGCTTCCTTGGTGGCGCAGTGGTTGAGAGTCCACCTGCCGATGCAGGGGATACGGGTTCGTGCCCCGGTCTGGGAAGATCCCACATGCCGCGGATTGGCTGGGCCCGTGAGCCATGGCCGCTGAGCCTGCGCGTCCGGAGCCTGTACTCCTCAACGGGAGAGGCCACAACAGTGAGAGGCCCACGTACCACAAGAAAAATAAAAATAGGGGCTTCCCTGGTGGCGCATTGGTTGAGAGTCCGCCTGCCGATGCAGGGGATAACGGGTTTGTGCCCCGGTCCGGGAAGATCCCACATGCCGCGGATCGGCTGGGCCCGTGAGCCATGGCCGCTGAGCCTGCGCGTCCGGAGCCTGGGCTCCACAATGGGAGAGGCCACAACAGTGAGAGACAGACCCGCATAATGCAAAAAAAATTTTTTTTTAATTAAAAAAAAAAAACAATTATTAAGAAAAAAAAATTTTTTTAAGTAAAAAAAAAAACCGGACGGACAGAACCCTAGGACAAATGGTGAAAGCAAAGCTATACAGACAAAATCTCACACAGAAGCATACACATACACACAAAAAGAGGAAAAGGTGAAAAAAGTAATCTTGCTCTGAAAGTCCACCTCCTCAATTTGGGATGATTCGTTTTCTATTCAGGTATTCCACCGATGCAGGGTACATCCAGTTGATTGTGGAGATTTAATCCGCTGCTCCTGAGGCTGCTGGGAGAAATTTCCCTTTCTCTTCTTTGTTCGCACAACTCCCGGGGCTCAGCTTTGGATTTGGCCCCGCCTCTGCGTATAGGTCGCCGGAGGGCGTCTGTTCTTCGCTCAGACAGGACGGGGTTAAAGGAGCAGCTGATTGGGGGGGGGAGGGGCACAGAGTGCGGGGCGAGCCTGCGGCGGCAGAGGCCGACGTGACGTTGCACCAGCCTGAGGTGCTCCGTGCGTGCGTTCTCCCGGGGAAGTTGTCCCTGGATCATGGGACCCTGGCAGTGGCGGGCTGCACAGGCTCCCGGGAGGGGAGGTGTGGAGAGTGATCTGTGCTCGCACACAGGCTTCTTGGTGGCGGCAGCAGCAGCCTTAGCGTCTCATGCCCGTCTCTGGGGTCCGTGCTGTTAGCCGCGGCTCGCTCGCGCCCGTCTCTGGATCTCCTTTAAGCAGCGCTCTTAATCCCCTCTCCTCGCGCACCAGGAAACAAAGAGGGAAGAAAAAGTCTCTTACCCCTCCGCCAGGTCCAGGCATTTTCCCGGACTCCCTCCTGGCTAGCCGTGGCGCGCTAAACGCTTTAGGCTGTGTTCACGCCGCCAGTCCTCTCCCTGGGATTCCACCGAAGCCTGAGGCTCAGCTCCCAGCCCCCACCCGCCCCGGAGGGTGAGCAGACAAGCCTCTCAGGCTGGTGAGTGCCGGTCGGCACCGATCCTGCACCGATCCTCTGTGCGGGAATCTCTCCGCTTTGCCCTCCGCACCCTGTTACTGCACTCTTCTCCTTGGCTCTGAAGCTTCCCCCTCCGCCACCCGCAGTCTCCGCCCGCGAAGGGGCTTCCTAGTGTGTGGAAACCTTTTCTCCTTCACAGCTCCCTCCCACTGGTGCAGGTCCCGTCCCTATTCTTTTGTCTCTGTTTATTCTTTTT
>NC_041234.1:23572478-23600568 GCF_002837175.3 Physeter macrocephalus | reverse complement strand
GAGTTTCTTGCCTTTTGGGAGGTCTGAGGTCTTCTGCCAGCGTTCAGTGGGTGTTCTGTAGGAGTTGTTCCGCGTGTAGATGTATTTCTGATGTATCTGTGGGGAGGAAGGTGATCTCCGCATCTTACTCTTCCGCCATCTTCCCCCTCTCCCCCCGACTGTGGTTTTTACTTACATTTTCTAGGGACTAATGGTGTTGGGCATCTGTTCATGCAATTACTTTTTTTATAACATGCAATGAAAACAAGTTCTAGAAAAAAGAATTGAAAAAACATGTTCAAAATATAAGCCCCAATTTTTTTATTAGCGTGAACAGACATAAAATTGCATTTCAATACATAAAATCAGAACAAAAAAATAAGAAAAAAATTCGAAAAGTGTATGTTTTTCATTGAAAGTGAACATATACAGACAAGATACTCTTCACTCAAATTTTTTGTTCCACAAAGTCATAACAAAAAAGTTGAGTGAAATAGCAATCCCATATATGCTTTGAAAGAATATCTTGTACTTATTATTCACATATTTATAATTTATATATATTACATTTGTAATAGATTTAGAATTTTTAATGTGGCAAATGAGCTTGTTTCTGGTTTGTTGTAATTTAATCTAGGTTGGATTGATGATGACAAAAATCACAGGAGATAATGTGTATCTTAAGTGTTTCCATGTTTTTTTTTAAATAACATACATAGTAGAGATACCAGTCTGACAAAGGTATGTTGATGAGAATGAAAGTAGAGATCTGAAAGCAGTTTCTGCAAGTTCAGAATATTCGTTTTTAACTGTCATCCAAAATGAGGCAAGTATTGGTGTATTTTAAAATTTTATTTTCATTCTTTTATTAATAGTTCTAGCAATTGATCCTGTGAAGCTGTAGTTAAATTTGTTTTTCAGGGTGAAAAAGCAGTTTCCAGATTCTATACATTTTGGGGGGTAGTAGTTGACAAAGTGCCCTTAAAATATTCTGTATTAAACATGGTTTTACTGCACATGACTAGTACACATTTTGAATCACATGCGGCTCACCACAAAAATGCAACAGCACCCAAACTGGTCTGTACCCTGTTATGCAAGGCAAGCCTACTGATCATGAGCTTGGATGTTGTGGCACTGTTATGTTGCTATGAAAAGCTTCTAAATTTGTATTCTTATTTTTTGAGTTGTCTCATTGTGGATCAGTGAGAGTTTGTGTACCAATCATTTTATCCCTTTTTCACATATTAGATGGTATCCTAGCCTCAAGGATAGATAGTCAGATAAAAGGAATAAGAGGAGTACTGTAGTAGAAGCATCAAAGTGAAATCTGGTGGCTTAACTGAGAGAGAGGGGAAGAAGGTAAGCAACACTTACTGGCACCTGCTAGGCATACCCATCACTTTATATGCACAGTATAAAAACTGGGACTGAATATCTCCAGTGATACCAGAAAAATGAGATACTTTTGTACTTGTTTGTTGTTCTATTTTGTTTTACAAACACTTCAGGCATTTTATAAAAGATGTTGAGATTAGTTTGTGCTGTCTTATAAACCATAGGAAATCTTTCATCTCCTATAATAAACTGATACAGTGTCTCGGCCTTAATACTAGTTAATTCTACCTTATTAATTAAAAACCATTCACACTGCAATTTAAACTCCTTAAACTAGAACTAGAACTAACAGTCCAGTACAAAAGTAGAGAAATGATTTATCATTATGGTCATGTGTCCTTTGACTAGTTCAGTTAAATTTCATATTAATTGGTTTCTTAGTGGTCTTTAATAATCTATTTATAAATCAGTAGCACACAGTTAATCAGAAAAGTCTTTGATTTTGTGATTTGGATTATCTCTTTTAAGGTTTTGGCTTGGACAACAGCGTTGCAAACAATCTATAAAACACTTGCCTACAATAAGCAGTGAAACGTTGCAGCTGTCCAATTATTCAACCCATCCTATTGGAAATCTTTCTAAGAATAAGCTGTTCATTAAACTTACCCGTCTTCCACAATACTACATTGTAAGTATGCAAAAGGGTGATTTGGGTGATGGAGTTCAGTAATTCTATTAGTATCTTGAATAATTTATTGTTTGGTTTAGTTTGCAAATGTATTTTATTGGCTATTTGAATTTTGTATAGTGATTCTCAACCCAGGAGAGGGGAGAGAGATGGTAGGGATGAGGGAGAGAGGAAAATCATGTCTGTAAGAAATTATATAATGATTAGGCAGGGTTGGTGAATATAAGGTATGCCCCTATCCCTCACCCTAGGATCTCTCCTGTAGTGAGGCCTAGTTTGTGCTTGGAATGAGGCATCTCTGTGTAAGAAAAAATTTGAAAGAAACTACTGTGAAGGCTTGGAGATGTTTTGGTGTCAGATAAACTTGTTTGGTTTTAATCAAATGTTAACTTGCATAACGCTGCCTTTTAAATATGGCTGACTAAAGTAGCTTTATTTTCTCGTCCTTAATTGATTGAAGGCATATATATCCATTTTATTGATTGCATGTACCTTTCAGTACACAGTAAAATCCTCATTCCTTTTACACTCTAGATGTTTTCTAGTAGTTTCTTTGAGATCATTGAATTGGTTAAAATTTGCAAGAATTTGAAATATGGACTCATATATTTTATATTTCCTGCTTGTAGAAATTTTTGTGTACACCAAGTAGATACTTTTAGATAAGATGCTAAGGTGTTTGAAACAACTTAATTCAGGATTGTTGGTTGAAGGTAATGGGAGTGAATTTTTTTTAAGGTTTTAAGCTGTACTTTTAAAAGATACTGTCATAAAAAGGTACCCTGTGTAGCCTGATATATCTTAAGTTAGGGTTACTTATGTCGATGAATAAGTCTGTCATTGATGTGAAGTTCACTTTTTTCTGAATTCTAAAACACCAGCTGTGGAACTAGATCTGGCACATGACAGAGGATTGTTGTTTCAGTTCTCCGTGAGCTGCCTGGTCTACATATGAAATGATATACATAATAATCAAACCTATGAACACACAAAGATCTTTTGTACCCAGCCACACACAAAATAAAATGGTTATAATTTATTACTTTCTGACCTTATTTAGTATCAACAAAAAGCCAGGCTTTAAGTTTCAGTGACTAGTGATTTACTATAAAGCAATAATTTGTTTCACATGGTTTAGACCAAAACTGAATGTATACTACTGTTCATCCTTCATCTTTCTTACTTAGGGATGATACATTCATAGTAGTGGGAAAAACTACCATGGACATTAAGAACAGAGGAAAGTCTTACTGCCTTTAAATGTCTTTCTGCTATTTTACTTTTGCCAGCTTTATTGAGATATAATTTATATAAAGTAAAAATTCAGACGTTTTAGTGTCTGAAGTTTAATAAATACATACAGTTTTGTAACTGCCATCACCTCCCAGAACTCCCTCATGCTCCCCTCTATAATGAGACCCTCCCCCCACTCTCATCTAGTGACCATGGACCTGTTTTCTGTCTCTGGTTTTGCCTTTCAGTTTAGTTTCTTTCACTCAGCATAATGCCTTTGATTTTCATCCATATCGTTGTATATATGATAGTTCATGCTTTTTATTGCTGAGTAGTGTTCCATGGTATGGATGTATCACAGTTTGTTGAACCAGCCTCTCATTGAAGGCCATCTGGGTTGTTTCCAGTTTGGGGCAATTGTGAATAAAGCCGCTATAAGCCTTTGCATATAGATTTTTTTGTGAACATAAGTTTTCTTTTGGATAAGTAACTAAAAGTGGGATTGTTGGGTCATACACTAAGTGTATGTTTAGCTTTATAAGAAACTGCCAAACTGTTTTCCAAAGTGGCCAGACCATTTTGCATTCCTGCCAGCAATACATGAGAGTTCTAGTTGCTCTGCAATTCTTGCCAGCACTTGGTATTGTGATTTTTTTTTAAAAAGGTTAGCTATTCGGGACTTCCCTAGTGGCTCAGTGGTTAAGAATCCGCCTGCCAATGCAGGGGACATGGGTTCGAGCCCTGGTCTGGGAGGATCCCACATGCTGCGGGGCATCTAAGCCCGTGTGCCACAACTGCTGAGCCTGCGCTCTAGAGCCCGTGTGCCACAACTGCTGAGCCTGCGCTCTAGAGCCCGTGAGCCACGGCTTCTGAGCCCGCGTGCCACAACTACTGGAGCCCGTGCTCCGCAACAAGAGAAGCCACCGCAATGAGAAGCCCGCACACCACAACAAAGAGAAGTCCCCGCTCGCCACAACTAGAGAAGCCCATGTGCAGCAATGAAGACCCAACGCAGCCAAAAATAAATAAATAAATAACTTAATAATTTAAAAAAACCCATAAACCACAACGGTAATTTCTTTAAAAAAAAAGTTATCCATTCTGATAGACGTGTAGTGGTATCTTATTGTAATCTTAATTTATGCTGCCCTGATGGCTGATGATGTTGAATATCATTTCATGTGCTGATTTGCCATCCGTATATCTTTAGTGAAGTTCCATTTTACTTTTAATCCTTCCATTTCCTCAGGTGCCTCAGCGTTGATACTTACGTGTTGACCAAACAATTTCCTGAAGAGAGTGTGTGGGGAGGAGAGGGTGGAGAGAAGGGAGGCAGGAACAGAGACATAAAAGTATGTGTTGGTCAAGAGCCTTGTCCAATGGCATTCATTTCTCTCACTTCTTAAAGTATTTAGGGGACTTTTCTTAAATTTTAGGTAGACCTTGAAAATAGTAAGCTGTTATAGTGAGTAAGAGCAAGGTCTCTGGATCCAGACTTCTAGGATCAAAACGTATCACTTCTCAGCTCTGATACCTTGGGCAATTAACCTACCTTTTTTGTGCCTCAGTTTCTTTATCAGAAAAATGAAGATACGAATCCCTACTTCATTGAGTTTTTAGGAGGATTAAATGTGTTAACATGTGTCAAGTACTTAGGACAGTACATGGCACACAGTAAGCTCTATATCAGTGTTAACTACTGTTGATGTTATCCTCACAGTGACTGTATATTTCAGTTGAAAAATCAGGGTTTATTTTTATATGCTCCCAAGTATGAGAGGTAGTTGTCATTTTTCCTCTGCCATAAGAGTGGAATTCTTAGACTGTTTCATTGGTTAAGAGAGACAGCAGGGCAATTTAAAATAGATACCATTCTAGAAAATCTAGAAGACCTGCTGGACTTAAGTAGAAAATGTTTTCAATTTATAAGCTAAGGTATGAATTCAAGAACACCTAATGCTGATAGTCTAAATGTTCCATTTGCTCTAGTTTATGGTTGCATTTACTTTTATCATTGTTCTTTAGCCTGATCTATTTTTTTAGAAAACAAATTACATATTTAATTGCAGTGCTTTTTTTTTTGAGATCATGACTGATTTGTCCATGTTTAAAGAATAAAGGCATCCACATTAGGTATATAATTCTGAGCCCTACTTGATATAAGGAGGAAAATATCCAACACTTATCAGTTATGTCTCTGAGTCTCTTTCTGATTTGGGGCCTTTTTAGGTTGTGGAGATGTTGGAGGTTCCCAATAAACCCACACAGCTGTCATACAAATACTACTTCATGTCTGTGAATGCTGCAGATCGTGAAGACAGCCCTGTCATGGCCCTCCTGCTGCAGCAGTTCAAGGAAAACATCCAGGAATTAGTTTATCGTACAAAAAACGGGAAACAGCCTAGAAGCAGTACCAAGCGCAAGGTATGATCACATACAGAAATGAGCACAGGGTTTGCGTGTATTAACTTTGCTGTGCTCTTTAACCATTTTTAAATGGGAAAGAATTTGGTATGGTTTTTAAGAGACTGAGCAGCAATAAGGTTTAGGTAACAAATGTCTACATATTCTTGAAAATGTTTTTCTCTTAATTTATAATTATATACCATTTTCCACAAGACAGCTTGTTAAATACATAATATTTACTACTAAATTTCCAGCGTTTAGGTCAATATTTGCTCAGTAAATGTTTGTTGAATGAATTAACATTTGTTTTGGTTAACCTTGACTTTTGTTATAGTAGTACAACTGCCTTAACTAATTGCATCACATGTACTTTTTTTACCCACTTGCGTTCTTTACTTAAATTCTAGTTGTCTGATGATCTGTGTCCAGTAGAACCCAAGAAAACCAAACGATCAGGAGAAATGTGTGCCTTCAATAAAGTTCTAGCTCACTTTGTCGCTATGTGTGATACAAATATGCCATTTGTAGGACTTCGGTTGGAGGTAATTTGGGGTACTCTGAGTAATTTTTAAATGCCTTGCTAAAGCTATATGAATTCCATTAGGAGAACCAGATGGTTGTGATCTTGTATATTTTGGGAGGGGTGGGGTTGAAATCACAGCATCTCGTGGTATACATGTAAAACATGACTTAAATTATTTCATCTCTCTGGTTCCAAATTGTGGGCCTTCTGTTCTTTGTGGAAATGGAAAGTAAATTCTTCCTAGTTTTTAAAAAAAAAAAAAGGACAACTTTTGAGAATTAACATCTTACTTGTATACCTCTTAGGAGCATTATTTACCCTTTTAGAGATGGGTAGTTGATAAAGGGGTGGCTCATTTTTCAGTGGGTGAAGCTGTACATATTGCTTACTAATAAAATTGGGCTCCTTTCTGAGAAGCAGGTCAGAAAGAATATTAAACTAAATTTTTACTTTTTTCCCATGGAAGAAGCAATAGACTTATGCAGAGTTAGTGTCTTTCAAGAGTACACAGTTGTGATATCCAGCATGATCCCCAAACATGAAAGTAAAGGGAGGTAACAGAACCTGCATTTTTGTATTTCCAAAAAGGGCTTTGGCCAAGGATTGGCAGCCCTTAAAAGTAATACATCAAAACCTTAATTATTTCCCTCTAGTTTAAAGTTTTACTTTCTGTAAGACTCCTCCCCTCTGTAAATTATTGGGAATGAAGAAGAGACCTAGAAACATGGAAGTGGATTATTTCACTTGGGCTGATGATGATAGTCTTGGGAAGACTTGTTGAAAACATTTTGATGCTTTAGAGCAGGAATCAGCAGACTTTTTCTATAAAGGGCCAGATGGTAAATATTTTAGGCCTTTGTGGGTCATAGTCTTTTATTACAGCTTTTTAAATCTGCTGTTGTAGTGTGAGCCAGCCATAGTTGATATTTAAACAAATGAGTGTGGCTATGTTCCAGCAAAACTTTATTTACCAAAACAGGCAGTGGCTGGATTTGGCCCATGAGCTGTTGTATGCCAACCGCTACTTTATAGGGCTTTGGGATCTGAAGGCCGAGAATAAGGTGTGAAATTGTGAGGAGCAGCAGTAGCCCAGAAAATCCAAGCCCAGAAATAGGCTAAAGGAGATACTTATGTCCATGATGTCCCAGCTCCTAGAACTGTGGGCTTGATGGATGTCCTCTTGTCTGGGAACTGGCCACCGCTCCAAAACTGTGCAGTATCCGTGCTTGTATCCGCTTAACTCTGTTGGGCTTTTTCATCATGCCATGTGGATTGGTTACATGAATGTCATTCAGTTACTCCCTTGCAGTGGGAAGGGAGGCTGCAGGATGCCCAGGGGCAGTGTAATGCCTCATTCATTGTCTGCTGTCTTCCCCATTACCCACAGGCTAGAAGTCGCAAAAACTTGTGTCTTCATAGTGTCCCTATAGACACCTGTAGACATATGGCCTCTGTCTCCCTTCTCTGTGCTCCTATACCTGTTGTACACATAGGCCATGTAACATTCTGTAGTAGTCTACTGAACTCAGTCAAGCTCTTAAAAACTTAACTTTTTCTTCTCTCAATGAAAAAGACATGTTAAAGGTAAAAGCAAGCACATTTTCTGCTTAAGGTAATTTATATTGAGATGTGAATAACTAAATCTAGTCTTACAGGAATGTTTATATTTCTGATCCATAGAAGAGAAGCCCTCCCACACTTTGCTTCCTTTTGAATCTGGACCCCTACTGCCTATTTGGTCAGCAGCTCTTTTCCTAAACCTCTGCTCTTCCCAGGCCCAAAGAGCAGGGCTCAGTGAAATGCTTAGGGCTGCCTTAAATCCTTTCTGGAACAAGGTGGGTATAAATAAATAAATAGTCTGTCAGAGAAGACCTGGGAATATGTGCTGAAGGCAAGCATTTCTTGGCTAGATCAGATGACTTCCTGGCATACCCAAATAAGCTGTAGTTCCACTGATAGGGTCTCAGGCACTATCCCTGCATTTATCTTTTTAACTCATTTACTGAATCCTCCAATTGGGAATGATATCTCACTGGGTAAATGCATAAAGTGGAAATCTTTTCTTCTTGGGTTTCACGGAGGAAATAGTTGTTAAAAATAAAAATGTATTCCAGAAAAGTTATAAACTGAAAAATATTGTTTGTGATTAAAAATGAGATGTGACTATGACTCGAACTTTGTTTTTAAACAAACATAATTGAATCACACAAGAAAACCAGTCTTATTTGGCTTCCCAGGAAATCGGATGATGGGGGCACAATGCTCATGCCTAACATGTTGTCACTTTGGGACAGAGTGACGCTACTACAGATGCCACGAGAATAGAGACAGTAGTACTTAGAAAAGGTAGTTTCCTTTGTAAAATTGGTGGTCTGACATAACTGTGCTTTTCTCTTTCAGCTGTCCAATCTGGAGATTCCACATCAAGGAGTGCAAATGGAAGGTGATGGCTTCAGTCACGCGATTCGCTTATTGAAGTAAGTCCCTGTCATGTGTCTGACTTGGTGCCACACTCTGCAGCCAGTGCTGCTCCCCTCCTTCCGTGAGTCGGCATACAGCCGAGTTCAGAACCTGCGGGTGTCACAGATTTCTGCATGGAATTACTACCGTCTGGGGGAGCATTCTCTTTCACCTGCCAAGTGGAGATCCAGCAGCACTTGGTATTTTAGGATGTCTTTCCCCTGGCTTATCTTTCATTCATTCATCAGGTGTTTACTGAGTGTATGTGTCAGCCTTGAATTCTGATAGGGCCTTTCAGGATGCTGTGGGTTCTCATAGCAGGGGGATCTGGGCCAGTTCAGAAGTCAGGAAGGGTATCCCTGATGAAGTACCAGTTGTACCTAGACTGAAGGAGAGGTGAGAATTAGCCAGAGGAAAGGGAGCTAGAGTGGGAGTGGGCACCCCTAACCAGAAGGAATAACTGCTAAAATGAAGGCTTAGAGGGAAGAGAAAGCTCGGCATCCTGGAACTGAAGGAAGTTGGGCGTGGCAGGAGTTAGGAGAGATGAGCCTAGAGACGTAAGCAGGAAGGGGTCAGATCCTGTAGGGCCTTTGTAAGTGTCCTTAAGGAATTTAGACTTTACCACAATGGCAGTAAGAAGCCATCAGATGATTTTAAGCAGAAACTGACATCATTAGATAGGTGTTTTTGAAAGCTCACCCTGATAGGGGAACAAGACTGAAGTAGCAAAACTAGTTGCTGAAATGGTTCACACCAGAGTTCTTGGTAGCTTGGACCAGAGAAAGTTCCGTAAGGACTTAGGGGATGAAATCTTAAGGGATTGGTGATTAGATTGATGTCGAAGGTGAGAAAGAGGAGAAGGTGGCAAAGATAACTATTAGTTTTATCTTGGGCAAATGATGGATGACAGTGATGTTTTCCGAGACGGGACTGAAGATGTGAGTTTGAAGGGGCTTTGCTGAGTTTGAGGTGCCTAGACATCCCTTTGGGCAGGCAGGGGTGCGTCTCAAGCCCAGGTGACTGGTCTGGGCAGGAGAAGTAAATGAGTCAGTACCAAGGTGAAAGTCATTGAGCTGGGATAGTAACTTAGATCACCAGGAAAGAGCACGCAGAGGGAGATGGGCCTAGGGCTTGGTTCTAAACGGGTAGAGGACAAGGGGGCCAAAGGATGCTTAGAGGGAAAACTAAGGCAGCGTGTGTGATTTATAAGGCGACCAGGATGGACTTGCAAAGCTAGAATGCCATTTAAGAGATCAGCCTTTTTGGTGCACAAAGCAGTTTTCTTTTTTGGGCATTTGTATTGTTTATTAGACATTGCTTAATAATATAAATCATAGAAGCAATTTTTATTCATTGAATTCCTGTCTGCCAAGACATGGCGGCTCTGCAGTTTGAGCCAGCGGGGCTTTAATTTTTGTTACTTGGGAATCAATTTGCCCTGTGGAAGATGGGAAGGACTCGCAGATAGCATGCACTCCACCCATGTGTCATGGTGCTCACGTTAGATAAAGAGTTGAAGAACTAGAATAGCTGCCCTGCCTGGTTACCTTAATGCCATCTCCACAAAAAGTTTTCTGTGGAGAGAGCTGGTCTTAGAATAGACATCAAAAGGAAAACATAAAACTTTTAATTAATTTGCCTTTGGTTTTATATTACTTCTGCCTAAAGTATAGGGTTTTTTTCTTTTTACTCTTTTTGACAACTGTAGATTAATAGATGATGATAACATTTGTGTTCTATTCTCTTAGTTATATTTTTCATGTTTTGCAAGAATCTTAAAATATCTTGCTCTTGGCATTTTTACAAAAGAAATTTCAGTCCCCTTTATTCTTGAACTCAAGAGAATTCATTGTAGTCCTTACCTGGAGAGGAAGCACTTCATATTTTTTAATCTTCATTTTACAGTAATTTTTGAGAAAGTCTTCACTATATCCTGGCTATTGTTTTCTTTATTTAAAACTTAAAAGGAAAATATATAGAAATGGATAAAGAGATCTGTTTGGTACAAGCTGTCCATTATCGGGGGTATTTTCTTCATAGAGATGAAGAAGGAAAAAATAATAAATGTCTAAATATGATTTTATTAAACGAAAATCTGGCATAGATCTAATTATAATTAGTAAGTAATTGCTCTAATTCATTTAATTTTCAGAAACTCTTCTTTTAAGCATTTAGTCCTAGGTATATTCATATTAAATGGGGGTATGACTTCAAAGCTTTAAAATTGAGCACATTTTTCTCCTCTTTGCTAAAAAATATGTTCTGTTCTTGTTCAGCTTATCTCCTTGAAAATCTGTTGAGCAGGCCTCCTTGCTGTATCTCTGAAAATATCATGGTAAACACCTTACACTGCTCTGGTTCATAGGCTTGTTGCCTTGTGCACTCAAGAGCCTTGATCCCACCGCACAGATGACACAGTCTCCAGAGCAGCATGCTCGCAGTGCCTTGTTTTGAGCTCTTAAGCAAACTTTCCACCCTCTCCTGAACTAACATTACAGTAATGGGCAGTGGTGCTGGTCCTCCAGCCACGCCCACAAGGTTTTTCATCTCGTGATTCGTTTGCCTCTGGTAGCTTATGCAAGTAATGCACAGGCCTAGCTCTTTTTTGCAAGTTGTGTGACTCGGCTTGTCAGTTATGCGACTGAGTCCTTCTGCATATGCACGTGCAATCTGTATAAAATCCACCCCACTTTCCTTGTAGGTGCAATTGTGCTGCTTTTACTAGCACTTTCAGTGATCTTCCTCCCCACTTTTGCACCGTGGGGACATAATGTGGTTACTGATGTTTGTAAAATCCCTCAGAACGAAACTGACACACAGCACATGATGGCCGAGAAGGAGCAGTGCTGACACACATCTGCCCTAGAAGACAAAAGCTTACTTTCTAAATTTGATCAGTACTAAGAATTACAGGAGAAAAATCAGTCAGGAGTAGCTGTTTAGATCAAAAACTTTTTTGAAATGATAGAAATTTTCAGATATGTTAAATCCATTGTCTGGGAAACATCTTCCTCGTTTCTTAATTTTTGGCGAATATATTGAATAATAGTATTCTGTGTTTGTAACGATTTTGTCAGGTTTCCTTTTGGGGGAACCGGTTTTTTTTTTCCACCTCACATGATCATGCAGGGAGGATTAAAGTTATTGTTATTTCTCTCTGTTCCATGAATAACCTTAAAAGCAAGTAGATATTTTGCAGGTTCCTTGAAATAAAGCCAATTATATCGGTATCACAGATTAAGAAAGTGACATAGAATGCATTTTCAGGGGGTCGTGTTGTCCCTGAGAACATAAATTGGAAGGAGTCTTACTTAATTCTTACTTCAAAACATGCTGACTTCTATGTGTTCATTTTCTAACCAGATGGATTTCATGAAATACCTATTTTATGTGAAAGAAAGATAATGTACTGCATTTATATTTTCAAAATCAGGATTTAAAAAATCTATCTGTATTGGCTGCTTTATAACTACTGTGGGTTAGAGGTACATTTTGAGGGATAAGGGCAGGCAAAAGTCCTCAGTATACCCGAAGTTGAAAGCATATGTGCCGTGTATGTGATTTCTATAATAACTACCCCAAATAATGTTGGACAGAATCTTCTTGGTAGTGAGTGATAACAAGTATGTAGTATGAAATATTAACTTTTGAAAAAACTTGAAAACCTGTACATTTAAAACAAGCTGTGGTAGAATTTTTAATTAACTGAGAAAATTTCAGTACATTAATTCTATTTTTATGCAACCTGGATAGCTTTCTTTCCCCCTACAGATTTTATTTTTTACCATATACAATCTCTGTCTCTTTTTTCTCTCTTAAATTGTTTATTCTCGGTCAGTGGTTCTCAACCTCAGGGCAGTGTTCCCTGCCAGGGAACATTGAGCAATGTTTGGAGATATTTTTGGTTCTCATTAACTGAGAAGAAGGGGTGGGAGGTGCTACTGGCAGCTGGTAGGTAGAGGCCAGGGCTGCACAGGATAGCCCTCCACAGCAAAGAATTCTGCAGCCCAGGATGTCAATTTTGCCGACACTGAGAAACCCTGTTCTAGGTGTTATATCTGAATGAGAGGCCTGAACCAAAATTCCATATTTGTAGTTATATTTGTTGTTTTTTGCTTAGATTTTGATAATTATTATACCAAGTCTGATAATTAACTCTCCTTCCCTGTGAGTTAAAGGAAAATGTGTAATTAAATATTATCTCATTATTTCATCCATTACTGAAAAAACAGCCAAAATATATTACCTCATAATGTTTTATGACAAATAAGATAGTTCATAAAGCTGCAAGAGATGGGTATTTTAAGACACCGAAGCTAATACATTCCTCTTGTATATGTGGTATATATAAGTGACAGTATGTGTGTTAAATGAGTTGATACATGTGTAGCTCCATCACAAGGAGTTACCTCTACAGAGGAGGAGGGGAGAAGGTGGGGGGAGATAATGAACCTGAAATTTTGTCATGGCAGTCAGTGATCAAGACTTGGTTTTACTGCAAGGAGAAACTAACATATGTGAATACCTGCTGTATCAGCCACCATAAGTACTTTATATATATGTTTTGTCATGTTTTAAAATCAGTGACCCATAAGGTAATTATTTATCTCCATTTTATAGTTGCAAAACTGCAATTCAGAGAGGTTGAATGTGGCTGAGTCAGAATCAGAATGCAGCTCCCTTACTCCAAAGCCCTTGTTCTTTTCACTGTGTCATCCTGACTTCAAAGAGTGGTCTTACAAATATTTTGTTCTCCTTAGCTTTTCCTTGAGGATGTTCTGGGTAGATTTCATAGAAAGCCTGTATCTTTGATTTTCTGAGAAATTGTGGTCTGTTCTAATAACAAGATTAAGGATGAAGGCGAACATCACTGTTAAAATGAGAGTCCTGATCCATATTGATATGAATGGAAGTGGATTAAATGCTATTAACTGCTGTGAATTGCTATGAATTGTTTCCTTCTCTTGCAGAAGGTGCCTAGTAGTGGACTTTGAACCAAAGCTCTAATATGATGCCCTGCCTGTCATTGTGTAGATTGTGCTTTTGTCTTTCTGTGATATGAAGTACACTTCATATGCTGTCTTTCATCACCAGAATTCCTCCCTGTAAGGGTGTAAATGAGGAAACCCAAAAGGCTCTGGACCGCTCTCTTCTCGATTGCACTTTCCGATTACAAGGTAGAAATAACCGCACCTGGGTGGCAGAGTTAGTGTTTGCAAATTGTCCACTTAATGGCACTTCTACCAGGGAGCAAGGTGAGATGCTTCACACACTTTGTCTTTGCGTATTTCTGGATTTTTTTTTTTGTATTGATTACTATTAATCTTTTCTTTTAATCTGTAGGACCATCCCGGCATGTTTATCTGACATATGAAAACCTATTGTCTGAACCTGTTGGTGGTAGAAAAGTGGTTGAAATGTTCCTTAATGACTGGAATAGCATTGCACGATTATATGAGTGTGTGTTGGAGTTTGCACGTTCTCTACCAGGTACAAGTGATAATCTTCCTTTGGTGCGGGGGGAGGGGGGACGCATCCCCCACTGCGCCACCACCGCTTTTAACTGAGGAAGTAAAACATGCACATTGTAAAATAAAAAAATCATCAGTCTATCCCCGAGAGACAGCCACTGTGATGATTCGTATATATTGAGAAATTTTAACACACAGGTATACCAGATTATAATAATAGTGCTTATTGAGAGTTTACTGTGTGCCATACAATGTAATAAACGCTTGTATTAACTCATTCACTCCTCACAGTCACCCTGTGAGGTAATTTATCATCCCTCGTTTCACAAATGAAGAAAACAAGTCACAGAGACTTAAGAAACTTGCTGAAGTTCACATGGCTAGCAAAGGGCAGAGCTGGAATTGGAACCCATAAACCACTATGCTATACTGCTTCAGTACATCTCCGCCCCTGCCCTGGCCCCCTTTTGTCAAAATGGAAATTGAAGCCTACTACCTATTTATTTGTTTCTTATTATTACTATTATTAACCAACTAAGTAAACTATTAGAACTACTTTCAGCTTTTTTTTTTTTCTAAGAAATTTTTCTTTTTCTTTTTAAAATTTGTTTATTTATTTTTGGCTGCGTGGGGTCTTCGTTGCTGCGCGCAGGCTTACTCTAGTTGTGGAGAGCAGGGGCTACTCTTCGTTGCAGTGCACGGGCTTCTCATCGCGGTGGCTTCTCTTGTTGCGGAGCATGGGCTCTAGGCGTGCAGGCTTCAGTAGTTGTGGCACGCGGGCTCTAGAGTGCAGGCTCAGTAGTTGTGACACATGGGCTCAGTTGCTCCGCGGCATGTGGGATCTTCCCGGACCAGGGCTCGAACCCGTGTCCCCTGCATTGGCAGGCGGATTCTTAACTGTTGCGCCACCAGGGAAGCCCTACCACCTATTTATGCTGTTGCTATCTTTTTTCCTTTCTTTTTTTTTTTTAAACTAAGTTATATATACAGAGACCTTTCTATCTAGGCATATACTATTGCCAAGATGCCCTCTTTTTCAAATATATATTTTAAAATTTCGTATGTATAATCTTAAACTTTTTTGTTTTCTTTCTGTTTAGACATACCCACTCATCTAAACATTTTCTCAGAAGTTCGTGTTTATAATTACCGAAAACTTATCTTGTGTTATGGAACAACCAAGGGAAGTTCAGTAAGTCTATGAATTAATTAAAACTAAAGTTCCTCTCATACATCTTTAAAAAATCAAGAATTCAAAAATTATGAAAACTTTCTTGAAATAATTGAGGGTTCAAGTAAAAATTAGGGATAAAATGGTAAATTTTAAATACTTTGTTGATAGAAAATATACTATAATGTTTAACGCTTTAAAACTGAAAACAAAAACTATACCCTCTTTGGAGTGTGTATTCTTGAAGAGTTTTGGGCAAGGTAATATACTTTTGGTATTTATGGGGTTTTTTTTTCTTCACTGATTTCAAATCTGCTTAGCAGCGTGATTACTATAATGAAGATTATGTATGAATGGTCTTGAACAATGTGGTATGTCTATGCTTTTAGTCACATGGTTGTTAACATTATCTGATCCTGTATTAATCTTGAAGGTATTCCCCATAATCTGTAGTTTCTTATTTTTTTCCCCACCCCATATGTAAAGTCCTAGAAATTTAGTATATAAATTCAGCCAGCTAGCTTCTTTCTGGACTCTTCCACATAAAGTAATATCAGAACTTACTTGAGTGTTTTAAAATCTGTTAACTGAAGGTGGCATCTGTTGGGGCTGGCTTCCTTTCCCTTTAATACGGTACTCACCTAGGGGGTGACTCTTATTCCGTTCAAGAGAAAATGGAAAAATAAGAGACAATGACAATTTTCAAATAAAGTTTAATCAAAATTTTTTCTTTAGCACCTTCTCTTTCTGTTTTATTTCGTAGAAGCGGGCTGTCTAACACACACATACTCAGTGAATGTCCATAGGGACAGCACACCTGGAGTTTACAGGGTCTAATGAGTTGCTTCCGAAAAAGACCTCATTTAGATCTTTGGCATTTTGCCTTACTGTTTAAACATTATTTTTTCTTCTGCTTGACTCTGTTCCTTTCTCGGTTTCTGAAACATGTAATCTCTTTGATTTAGATTAGTATCCAGTGGAATTCCATACATCAGAAATTTCACATTTCTTTGGGAACTGTTGGTCCAAACTCAGGATGCAGTAACTGTCACAATACCATTCTCCATCAGCTTCAAGAAATGTTCAACAAAACACCAAATGTGGTTCAGTTATTACAGGTAATTAAGTTCATTTTCTATTTAAAAATAAGACTCAGTCAGTGTTAGTGTCTCGTGTAAAACTCCTCAAAAAATCATGTGGACTTAACTTGTCTTTAATGATGAAAGTTTTTATGGAATGTGCCAGACGGACATTGTCTCATTTGTGATGATTTTATGTTGAAAATTCTGAGGTTTTAGCAGAAACTGGATGCTCTCACTGCGTTTGTTCCTTGTAGGTACTGTTTGATACTCAGGCTCCATTGAATGCCATCAACAAACTGCCCACCGTGCCGATGTTGGGCTTGACCCAGAGGACCAACACTGCCTACCAGTGCTTCTCCATCCTGCCGCAGTCGTCCACCCACATCAGACTGGCCTTCAGGAACATGTATTGCATTGATATATACTGCCGGAGTCGAGGCGTTGTGGCAATACGTGATGGGGCCTATAGTCTTTTTGATAATAGCAAGTTAGTTGAAGGTTTTTATCCTGCACCAGGACTCAAGGTAATGGACTTTAGTGTTTACAGCATTAGTAAACATAAATATGATCCCTAAAACAATTCCTTCGAGGGGGAAATAACGGGGGGAAAAGCAACAAATTCCTGTTTACATTTAATGAGTAGCCATGTTAATTCATCATCTTTGCAACTTCATTCTGAAGGAGCTAGGACTTCTGGTAAAGTGCTGTGCCTAGGTATATGAAATGATAAGATGTCCTTCCTTTTATTTCCTTACCATGTAATGAGTGAAGATACTAAAGAGAGTCCTATTTGCTATTTGGAGCTTCAAGGAACTTTAAAAGTAGTCTTTATCAGTGAATATTGAGAAGCTTTGTTCATCAGTTCAGCTGTGATACTTTTTTTAAAAATGTAGGGTCCTGGGCCACAACCCCTGGAGATTTTGATATGACAGCTCAGTTGTATGTTCTTATAGTTTAGGGTCAAATAGTTCCAAATGGCCTGTTTTGAAAATTAGTCTCAGTCTTGCCATTTTCCTACTCTGTTTTCAACTCTTATACAGTATAGCTCATTCTCTTGGTATTTACATCCTTACCTCTAAATAGCATGCTTTCATTGCTCTTTGCTGACTTCTTAGTTGAGGGCATTATCTGACTCTCATAATGGAAGATGAGGATTTAATTCCTTTTTAGTGCTTTCTTATATGCCCCTTCCCCTTTCCAGGCTGCTCCCAGTACAGATTCATCTTTCTTTCCTCCAACCTTGTGATATGATTAGGTAGCAATTTAGGTAATTTTTCAGTGTTCACATTATTATGAGTATTTAACGCTATTCTACCAAGCTTACTATGCTTACTTTTCCTTTCTTGCTCAGCATTTATTTTCCTGGGAACTATTAATTAACTTTTTTATTTCTTAGCTCTTTCTGTACTTATCACTAACTCAACCTTAAAGTCTCTCCCATATATGTAACTCTCCCCTCAGTACGTTCACAAATCAGATACCTTACCAGTTTCATCTTGAAGACACATCTCTTCCCCAGTCCTCTGACCTCCAATCTGGAATGCTAGTGCTCTAGACCTTTTGCCCAGTTTTGATTTAGGAATCTGCAGAAGGGTGGTGAAGCAGGAGATTCCTTCACTTCACTCCTGTGTTGCATGCCCTGTGGCTTGGACCCCACGTCTTGTTCTTGGTTTACTTCATTGTTTTGGTGGAATACTTTCTATGTAGCTCCCTGGGAGAAGATACACGGGAGGTTAATTTGAGACCTTGTATGTCGGAAAGCGTCTTTAGTTTAGCATCATCTAATTGAGAGAGCGGCTAGGTGTAGAATTCTAGGTTGCAGCCATTTTCTGTAAGAATTTTGAAGGCATTGCTCCATTTCTGCCCTAGCTTCTGTTGTGACCATTGAGGCATTTCATCCTGTTCCAGTTCTTGAACCTTATGTGACTAAGTGGACTCTTTCAGTCTGGAAACTTACATCCTTTTGTTGTGGGGAATTTCCTTGTGCTCTTCCTCGAGTCTTTTTCTTTGTGTTCACTGTTAGCTCTTTCTGGTACCCCTACTATTCTGAAGTTGGGCATCCCGGACTTATCCTCTAATTTTCTTATCTTTTCTGTTTTTTATCTCTTTGTTTCTGGGAGATTTCCTTTTTTTTCCCCCAATCCTTCTATTTTTCATTTCCATCAAGAATTTTTTTTTTGCCATCTTTTAAAAAATTTCCGAGAGCTCTTTTTGATTCTGAAAGTTCATTTTATGACGTCCTGTTCTATATGGCTGCATTATCTTCTCTTACCTCTTCCTACATAATCTCCATTTCACCCACCTTTTTTGTTTTCATCTCTTTCATATTAGTATTTTTCAAATATTAAGTGATTCTTAACTCTGTGCTTTTATTTAAAGGTGACACTTGCTGACTGTAATCTTCACTGCAGGATGATCTGCTTGGGCCATTTCATTGGGTAACTCCCAATGTCAGTAGCTTCAGGTCTTTTTGTTGGGCCAGTGTGAGTACCAAGAGAAGAGTATCAAGACTCTGCATAGCCGTTGTGCATCTGGCTCCCAATATTTGGCAAGTCAAATAAGAGAAGGAAACTAGTATTCTCAGCATTCAGTATGTAAACTTTAATCTCTATTTTTAGTATGGTACCCCTGCTGTCAATTGATCCTAGAGTCCCCCCCCCAATCAGAGACCTTCCGCCTGGGTGGTAGAGGTCAGCCTAACTCAGTGGGAGTGCCAGAGGCTCTGGAGGGTTTCACTGTCTTTAAGACGTTTCACTGTCTTTAAGACGTTTCACCCAGTCCTCTGCTCTTAGTCTGTTTCATTTCCATTTCCAGGGGTATCTGATGCTGCCAGTTCCTGTGTATCTTGGAGATCTGGATGGAAATAGCTTTGCTTCTTGGCTTTCCCCACTGCTTGCTTAAGAAGAAACTTCCTCACATCAGATAGTTCAGTTACCACTCAACCATCTGCTCTGCAGCCTCCTAGAATTTATTGCTATTTCTCTCTTATCCCATTCTTTTTGTCTTTGTGACTTACTGCTTAAAAAAATTTTTTAGGAGTTTCAGTGGGGTGTTGAGAGAAGATGAAATGTGTGTTGTGAATAATCTATTATCTTTAATTAGAAATCAGACTATGTACCTTTAAAAGCTTTTCAGTAATTCTGATAAGCTTGTAATCTATATTTCTGAAGATTGGGAAGGTGGAGTGTATTAAAGAGAATCTGGAACTTCCCTGGTGGTGCAGTGGTTAAGAATCCGCCTGCCAATGCAGGGGACACGGGTTCGAGCCCTGGTCCAGGAAGATCCCACATGCCACGGAGCAACTAAGCCCGTGCGCTGCAACTACTGAGCCTGCGCTCTAGAGCCCGCAAGCCACAACTACTGAGCCCATGTGCCACAACTACTGAAGCCTGTGCACCTAGAGCCCGTGCTCCACAACAAGAGAAGCCACCGCAATGAGAAGCCCGCACACTGCAATGAAGAGTAGCCCCTGCTCGCCGCTACTAGAGAAAGCCCGCGTGCAGCAACGAAGACCCGACGCAGCCAAAAATAAATAAATAAATAAAATTTATATTAAAAAGAAAAGAGAATCTGTTCTTGAGACGCAAATTCTGGTAGCCTTGCTTAATTTTTGATGACATAACCTATAAAACAAGACTGTCCCACTCTTGATGTTTAAGATTAAGTCACATAAAATAAAAAGGGAAAAGGTGGCTTAGTTTCTTTATTCAGTTTTCCTCTTTCGTATTTTCTGGCTTAAAAAGTGAGAAATCTCACTAAATAGGAAGTTTTCCAAGTCATTGAAGTTACTTATATGCCTACCATACAACTTTTTATTCTTTTCCACGTTTTTGATTCAGAAATTAATAAGAAAATATTTTGGCCAGGGTGTACTTCTTTCTTCAACTTTTTGCTCACATAATAACATTTTAACTTAGATGTTATTTTTATTGTTGTTTAACTGTTTTCCTCAAATTTCCCCCTTCCTTCAAATTGATCACTCTCTCTTCTAGGTTGGCCTAACAATAGTGGCCATGTGTCAAACATATTTCAGATAATGGACATAATATGTTTGTTTCTGTTAACACATTCTCAATGATTAGGAATATCTTACTAAAGTTAGGTAAAATAATCTAAATTTTACCTGTTTCTATCCATAGACATTCCTGAATATGTTTGTTGACAGCAATCAGGATGCTCGAAGAAGGTCTGTAAATGAGGATGATAATCCCCCTTCTCCCATTGGAGGGGATATGATGGATTCTTTAATCTCACAACTCCAGCCACCACCCCAGCAACAGGTGATGTCTAGCCGAAATTCCAAACGGTGTCATACTTGTGTTACTTAACAGGTTCCATAGGTGGCTCTGCTTCTTTGTTGAAAGGCAAGGAGGTCCTTGGTGGACCCGAGATGCCCAAGAAATTCATATGAAAAAATAGTGACAAAGGGAGACAGGAGGAGGCTTCTAGTGATGGGAAGTAAATAGTACCAGAAACAGCATTAACTTTAGACTCCCGCACTTTAAATAATGTCAGGTGATCACCCATGTGGTCACAAAAGATGATGTCCAAATCAGTAAGCACAGAAAAGGTGAACAGTGTCATCTGGCGTCACAGAATTATACATTAAAGCCACAGTGAGATAATACCCCATACCCACAGAAATGTCTTTAAGGAAAAAAAAATTGATAGTCCTTGCCAACATTTGGTATTAGGACTATCTGAAACTCTCATTTACTACTGGAAGGTGTATAAAATGGTACAGCTACCTTGCAATGGTGTTTAGCATTATTCCAGAGTGCTAAGGCTGAACATTATGCATGCCTATGATCTAACAGTTCTACCTTAGGTATATACGCAACAGAAATGCAGCCAAAAAACACAGGAATGTTCATAGCAGCATTATTTATGCAAAAAATTGTAAACAACCCAAATATCCGGTAACAGTAGAATGAGTGAGTAAACTGGGGTATATTCATACAGTGGAATACTTTACAGAAATGAAAAAAGCTATTGCTACATGCAACGAAATGATGAATTTCACTGACATAATGTTGAACAAAAGAAGCCAGGCACTAATGAGTATATTCAGTATTTATATGAGATGCAAAAAATAGGCAAAACCAAGCTTGAGTGATGGAAGTCAGAGTTTGGGGAGGTGATAGAGACTTGGAAGGGTGGGTGAGGGAGACCTCTGGGGTTCTGGTAATGTCCTTCAGTATCTTGATCTGTGTGGCAGTTACATTTATAAAACCTCATCAGACTATACATTTTAGAGTTGTGTGCTTTACTGTATGTGATTCATACCTCAAGTTAAAAAAATAGACTAGGAAGAATTACATTGTCATTACTGGAGATGAAGGTGAAGGTGAGTAGAGGTCAGGCTGAACTACCATATTTCACTGACTCTAAAACTCCACCAAATGCATTGTTTTTATGTACTGCCCGAAACAACACTGCCAGTTCAACTACGACATGCCATGAATTGGAAGACACACACTGATTTCAGAGCTGTTAAAATATGGGGAAAATTTATCTTAGAATCAGTCAAATGGTAGATAAATAATATAGAGAAATCAGTTATATGGTAGATAAAATGAGCAAAAAACATCCTGGGGGCTATAAGCAGTAGTACGGCAAGGTCAGGAATGAGAATATTGCTATTTTTAAAACATTTTGAAAGGGAGTTTTTTAAAACTTGCATTATTGTTGTGAATTTGGGGCATTTTCATACCTCACCTTTCCTATTTGGTAACCAGTGATGTGTGTAAATGTTAACACTGTAGCTCTTTGTTGGGGAAAGCAACACTCACATAATCTGCATGGTTGGCCATTTTACCAACATGGAATTTTCTTCTTTTCAGCCATTTCCAAAGCAGCCAGGATCATCAGGCGCTTATCCTCTAACTTCGCCCCCTACATCTTATCACAGCACAGTTAACCAGTCTCCCTCTATGATGCACACACAGTCTCCAGGTAAGATATTACTTATTCTCTTGTTGTGTTCAACTTTCAGATCCAAAATAGACACACGCATACACACACGCACACACACTGTGAGAAATACTACACATGTAGCCTTAGCTGTCAGAGGGAACTGCTTTGCTAGTCCGTGGCTGGATATTTGCCATTCATTCATTATGGCAGGGTTGTGAAATCTGTGTTCATGATTCAGGAGCACTTTTAAAAGGTTTGAGTTAAGTGGAGTTGTTGTCACCCAGAGCCAGACTTATGGCGCAACTCCAAGAATCACAACATGATCTATGTCAGAGGTCGACACACTAAGGCCTGTGGGCCACATCCTATCCACCACCTGGTTTTGTAAACAGTTTCATCGGAACACAGCCACATCCATTTATGTAGTGTCTGTGGCTGCTTTCCCGCTACGACAACCCGTTTCAGAGAAGCCCCCTTACAGAAGGAGTTGGCAGAGCCCAGGTGTATGTGAACAGTGCCCCACCTCAGAGTCGGGCAGGCCACAACCTGCTTGTCTGAACAAGATGGCTCTGTTGGCGACCCCATGAAGTGTGCTGTAAAAACTGCTGGAGAGGGACTTCCGTGGTAGTCCAGTGGCTAAGACTTCGCCTTCTAATGCAGGAAGTGCAGGTTCGATCCCTGGTCGGGGAGCTAAGATCCCACATGCCTCGCGGTCAAAAAACCAACATATAAAACAGAAGCAATATTGTAACAAGTTCAATAAAGACTTTAAAAATAGTCCACATCAAAAAAAAATCTTTAAAAACAAATTGCTGGAGAATGCCAAATTTTGACTTTTAACAGAACAATTAATTCGTTGGTATGCCTTAAGTGCTTGCTCTGTGTCTAATGCTGCACGGTGCTGGGGATTCAGCAGTGAGCCCGATAGCAGTCCTGCTTCTCAAGCTTACCTTCTAGCAAGGAGCACTGGTATCGGATTTTTAGGGTAGATGAGCCCTTCCCTGCTCATCAGAGATGGTGGGACCCCAGGTGAAGACTTGGAAATCATTGTCGTGTCATTGAAGGTCCCTAAACCCTGAGCTGGTGGGAGACTCAGACCCTGTGAAGCTCTGACAGTAGACAGTGTGGGAGCCTGAGGAGGAGCAGCTGGGGAGCAAGGGGGAGAACGGGAAGCGGTGTCCCAGCACCCGAGGGGAGGGAGTTTCTAGGATGTGGGTTGAGACTGGCTTTGTAAAGAAGGAAGGAGAGATGATTATTTTGAAATAATTTTAGTAGCAGACAGGTATATAGTGCTTCCTGTGTGCCAACCCCTGTTCTAAGCACTTTACCCGTTTAATCCCTAGGCATTAAACGGGTAATGCCTAGGGATTAAACAAATTAAACGAATTCGTTTATTCCCTAGGGAATAAACGATTAAACGAATACTGAGGCATGGAGAAGTTAAGTCACTAGTCCAGATCACACAGCTAAATATGTAAATATAATACTTAAAGGTTAATCAAGTTGATTAACATTTATTGAATATCAATATGTTAATACTGAATTCATACTGTATTGAATTAGTACTGCATTAGGTATTAATAGAACATTAAAAATATGAAATTCTCTTACATAGTAGTAGAGAATTTGAAAGCTGCTGGTATTGAGGATAGTCATGGTAATGTGGCAGGTATTTTAATGTTGCACTGATAGTTTTGATAGCCATAGTCCCCACCCTTCATCATCCTAAATTAAAGCTAGTCCTGTGGCTAAATACCATCTTTAAGCTCATGTCTCTGAGTTTTTTATAGCTCCATCTAGGCCTCTCCCCCAAACTCGAGTCCTGTATTTTCCAGCTAACTATTCAGCATTTCTATGTAGATGTGTAGTCAACATCTGAAACTCAGCACGGCTGAAACTAAATTCCTAACACCCCCCAACCTTGCCCTGTGCTGCTTCTCCCATAGACACTGCATCTCAGCAAGTGGCAGCTTCTTCCTTCCTTCCTGTTACTTGGGCCAAAGCTGTAGGAGTCATGTTGGACTCCTCTTTCTCTCACACCCACAGTCAGTCAGTTACCAAATATTGTCAGCACTACCTTCAGAATTTATCCAGAATCTAACCACTTTCACCATCTCAGCCTTCACCCTTTCCCGAGTCATTAGCCATCTCTCACCTGGGTAATTGCAGTTGCCTCTAACTGGTTTCACTGCCTCCTGCCCTATAGTCTGTTTTTCAACAGCAGCTAGAGTGATCCTTCTGGAACAGAAGTTAAATCATGACTCCTCTGCTCCAGACTCTGCAGTGGCCTCCCATCTCATTCAGGGTAAACCCTAAGTCCTTAGAGTGGCCTACAAGTCCCTGTGTGATCTGGGACCCTCCTCCCACCTCTCTGACCTAATCGTCTTCCGTTCCCCCCTCCCCGCCTTGCTCACGCTGTTCCAGCCACACTGGCCTCCCCCTGTTATTTATAACTGCTGCTACCATTGGGGCCTTTGCACTAGCTCTTCTGATCCTTCACTTCATGTCTCAGCCCACATGGCCCCTTCTCAGAGAGGTCTCTGGTTGCTCTATATAAAGAACAGCACCCACCTCCACCACTACATGATATAGCCCCCTTACCTTGCCCTGTTTTTCTCTATAGCACTTAGCATAACCTGACTGACATATATTTGTTTGTCTTTCTCATTATACTAGAATGTAAACTCCATGAGGGCAGGAATTTTTATCTCTTGTTAACTGCTGCATCCCCAGTACCTACAGCAATGCTTGGCATGAAATTGATGTTCATGCCTACTTGTTGAATGAGTGAGTGGATAAAAAAGTACACTGGATTTTTTTTTTAAACATCAGTCAATATAAGAGCTAGAATTTGGGCCCCATGGAATTGTTGTCTCTCTTTTTCCATACTGAAATTGTTCCATTTTTTCTTTGTGCTACTCATGGGAGCTTTACTACTTGTTTCTTTAGTCTGTAGAGAGTCTTAACTCGGGGTCCTTGGACAGGACATAATATGTGTCCTGCAAGATCATCTATAATTATTTTCCTTTATTAGGAAATCTGCATGCCGCCAGCTCCCCCAGTGGGGCTTTGAGAGCCCCATCACCAGCATCATTTGTTCCAACTCCTCCCCCTTCCTCGCATGGAATCTCAATAGGACCAGGGGCCAGTTTTGCTAGTCCACATGGTGAGTCCATACCGGAAATCGCTAGAACATAAGAGTTTGATGTGAAAGTAGTTTTTGTTAAATAAGTTTTTGTTAAATAACTTTTCTTTTTGCAAAATTAGCACTTGTGTATTGGGGAAATAGCAAAAGAAAGTACCTTTTTCCTGGGAATTCCCTGGAGGTCCAGTGGTTAGGACTCTGCGCTTCCACTGCAGGGGGCCCAGGTTCGGAGCTAAGATCCCATGTGCCGCATGGCGCAGCCAAAAATAAGAATACGTTTTTCCTAATCACACAACAAAGAGATCTACCAGTTAATCTGTCTGCTTCGCACTCTCTCTCCCCCTCACTCGGCCTGTCACGCACCCCCGCTTGCCTGCCTGCCCGCCCAAATCTCTGTTGCTCTATCTTGCTCTCTACCCATCTTCTTCTCTCCCCTTAAACACCACCCCCCCACACACAAAATTGGGACCCTACCATATGTATTGTTTTGAGACTTGAATTTTTTAACTCAAAAATTCTATTTTGAATTTGTTCAAAAAGAGAAAGAATAGAAGAGGTAGCCAGTGAGGTGTTTCCTTTCGAGTCCACCAACCACCTAGTTCTTCCTCCCAAAGGCATTTAGTGCTACTGATTTCTTGTGCATTCTTGGAGGGATGTCTTATGCGGATTGTTCTTCCCCCTCTCTTTTACACACATGGCAGCATACTGCACTCCGTGTTCGGTGCCTTACATTCATCACTTAACTGTATCATGAATCCCGTGCCAAATCTGAACGTAAAGAGCTTCCTCAGGTTTTACAGCTGTGTAGCATCTGTGATTTTCCTCTTTACTATTAATATTTGCAGGAACATTTCTGTCAGTAAAAACTACATCATACTAAATGGCTTCATAGTATCCCCTTGTCTGGGCATACCATGATTTAACCATTCTCTTATTACGATATGTTTAGAATGTTTCTATTTTTTCACAACTGAAAATGGTGTCTTCTCTGCTCACAGGATTATTTTCTTAGGTAAGTTCCTAGAAGTGGAATTGCTGTCTCAAAGGGTTTGAGAAATTCTAAAGCTTTTGAAACATACTGCAAATTGCTTACCTAAAAGGCTGTACCAATTTCCTCTAGTATTGTACAAGAATGTCTGTTTTCCTGCATCATTGCCAACAAGGGGTGATTGTGATTTTTTTTTTTAATCTTGGTCATTTTGATAGCTAAAAAATGGCATATTACTGTTCTATGTGTGGTTTTTTGATTATTAGTGAAGTTGAACTTTTTTTTATGTTCATTAGTCTTTTGTGTTTCTTATTTTACACCTGCCAGTTTATATCCTTTGCCTATATATTCTTGTGTTTTTTCTTACCGATTTGTAAGATTTCTAAGTAAGGAACATTTATTCTCTGATATATGGTAGAAGTATTTTCTCATTTTGTCATTTGGTTACAAAGAGGTGTAAATATGTTAAAAGTATCTGCAGGATGAAATTTAAATATCGGATTGTTCAGGAGGTCACTGCTTTCAAAATTTGATTCTTGGTGCATTTCTTAGTCACTGTACCCTTTACTAAATAAAGAAAATGGAAAATTCCCTCTCTTCAGCCTTCTCTGAGTAGAATGGAAACATAATTTGTCAGGGTTAGTTTAAAAATATAAGATTTCTACCCTTAAAGGAGCTTTGAGATTTTTTTTGCTTAATATTTTCAAACATAGTGTTTGTTATTTAGTGTAAAGTAGATTGTTACATATTACACATCTTGAAGCTTGTGTAAAGGTAAATTTTATCCTTTCTCAGTATTTTTTTATCTTCCTAATTTTTGTATCATGTTCAAAAGTACAAAAACTACACCAAATAGAGATTCAAATGTGCCATGTGCATCAGGCTTCAGTGAAATATCTTACTGAAAGACAAAATAAAATATCACCACGTGGTGTTTAAGCATTTGAATGTTGTCAGCTATTTAATAGCTTTTCAGCTATTAAAATATAGGTTTTGAAAACCATTTGTTTACTTGTTTACAGGAACCCTGGACCCTAGTTCTCCATACACTATGGTGTCACCAAGTGGACGAGCAGGGAACTGGCCAGGGTCTCCTCAAGTGTCTGGCCCCTCACCAGCAACTCGCATGCCTGGGATGTCACCAGCCAACCCATCACTACATTCTCCAGTTCCAGATGCTTCTCATTCCCCTCGAGCTGGAACAAGTGAGTGTCATCGACACTTTTATGTTAGCTTTTAGAATAACATAAATGACCTGTTTTAATCATTCTATCCTCATCCTCACATTTGAAAGTCATGACTTAATAAGGATACTCAATAACTTAAACTTTTATCCATTTAGTAAATTGGTTGTAACAGTAGTTAAATTTGTAAAAGTCGGGCAAAATGTAAGAAAGGAGAATGTCTCCTCCAGAAGTCTTCTGAGGTGAATCCTGTACCTCTGTTATGACTACTAACTTAGCTGCACTGCTAGACCTTAAAAGATACCTAAAGGTAACTGACAAGGTTATGCAAATTAACACAGAAAAGAAGAATTGTACACATTTGTTCATTAGCTTTTGCCATGTGACTTTTAGTGGCTTAAAACAACAATCAGGGCTTCCCCGGTGGCGCAGTGGTTGAGAGTCCGCCTGCCGATGCAGGGGACGCGGGTTCGTGCCCCGGTCCGGGAAGATCCCACATGCCGCGG
>NC_041234.1:23570624-23572406 GCF_002837175.3 Physeter macrocephalus | reverse complement strand
CCGCTGAGCCTGCGCGTCCGGAGCCTGTGCTCCGCAACGGGAGAGGCCACAACAGTGAGAGGCCCGCGTACCGCAAAAAAAACAAAAAAACAAAAACAACAACAACAACAACAACAACAATCATATGTTCGCTCGCTGTTCGGCAGATTGGCAATTTGCGCTGAGCCCAGCTGGATGATTCTTCCAGGCTCTGCTGGGCTCACTCATGCACCTGTGGTCAGCTCCTGGGTTGGCTGGGGCCTGGCTTCTCTCTGCTTCTTGTGGTCTCATACTTGATCATGGGATTGCTCACCTGGGCCTGGACAGGATTCCAAGAGAGTCAGTAAAAGCCTAGGCCTGCAGCTGGCACTGTGTCATTTCCACTGCATTCTGTAGGCCACAGCAAGTCACAAGGCCAGCCCAGATCCCAAGTAAAGAAGTAGACCCCACTCCTTGAAGGAACTGCTGCAAAGTCACACTGCAAGGGACCTGGCTGCAGGGAGGAGGATAACTGTAAGGAAACTAATATGTGATTGTTAACACCACAAGGAGTAACGGAAACAGTATGGATTGCTATAGAAAAGTAAAGGTGTTTAATAAAAGCAAAACAGGGAACAACGAGATTGTGTGTATTTGTAAAAAAAAAAATGACGTTTTCCTTCCCAAAAGGTTCCCAAACGATGCCCACAAACATGCCTCCACCTCGTAAACTACCTCAGCGCTCCTGGGCGGCCTCCATCCCTACCATCCTCACTCACAGTGCCTTGAATATTTTACTGCTGCCCTCTCCAACGCCAGGCCTCGTGCCCGGCCTAGCAGGTAGTTACCTTTGTTCTCCGCTTGAGAGATTCCTTGGATCCGTCATCATGAGACGACACCTTCAAAGAATTATTCAACAAGAAACGGTATGTGGGTACCTGCTGAATTCCTAAGTGGTGATTGTCAAAGCAGGTGCTAAGTTGCTTCCTAGAATAGGATCTGAACTGAAGTGCTATTCCCTCACCTCCTTTAACCAGCCTGTTAGAATTATGTTTTGCTCTCCGCCCTAGCATTAAAAATGGATCCACTATTTTCTTTTCCATTCTTACATTAACAAATTCCTTCACTTATAATTTGCCATACTGTGGCTATCATGGACCTGGAGATAGGTCCCCACGATACCGTAGAACAAGTGCACCCAGGATCTGACTTGGTAGAGAATAGCATATGAGTAACTACTTGCCCTCTGGAATGCTTCTGCAGGCAGGCTGAATCTGAATCTGTGATCATAAAATTATTTATGATCACAAGGATGAAAGCTACGTTTTAAATACATGAGCAATTGAGGATTTCCGTGGCGGTCCAGTGGCTAAGACGTGCTTCCAGTGCACAGGGCCTGGGTTCGATCCCTAGTCAGGGAACTAGATCCCACGTGCCGCAACTAAGAGTTCGCATGCCGCAACTAAGACCTGGCACAGCCAGGTCTCTAAATAAATAAATAAGTATTTTTTAAAAACACATGAGCGGGCTTCCCTGGTGGCGCAGTGGTTGAGAGTCCGCCTGCCGATGCAAGGGACACGGGTTTGAACCCTGGTCCGGGAAGATCCCACATGCCGCGGAGCGGCTAGGCCCGTGAGCCATGGCCGTTGAGCCTGCACGTCCGGAGCCTGTGCTCCACAACGGGAGAGGCCACAACAGTGAGAGGCCCGCGTACCGCAAAAAAAAAAAACAACAAAAAAAACCCATGAGCAACTGAATTGATTTAAAACTCTTATAGAAAAAGACATATATCATGTGGTGATACACTTAGGAGACAGTTCACAG
>NC_041234.1:23546224-23570515 GCF_002837175.3 Physeter macrocephalus | reverse complement strand
GGCACGCCCGGAGCCTGTGCTCCACAACGGGAGAGGCCACAACAGTGAGAGGCCCGCGTACCGCAAAAAAAAAAACAACAAAAAAAACCCATGAGCAACTGAATTGATTTAAAACTCTTATAGAAAAAGACTTCTATCCTGTGGTGATACCCTTAGGAGACAGTTCAGAGTTGAGAGCACCAGTTCTATAGTCAGGCTACCCCAGTTTGTAGCCAGGCCATGCCACTGGCTGGTACGAGCTTCGACACATTTCTTCACCTTTTTGATAATAGTAGATAGTAGTATCTACCTAACTCACAGCAGTTGGGGGAATTTGAGATAACTTCATATAAAACCTTTACATAATGTTTTGGTATTCAGTTACATATTATTCATAATTTTTATTATTGATATTTATGTTAATGAGGTAGTCAGAATGGTGAATGTTTAAAATAGTCTCTCCACAGATGGCACCAAGCTATTTTGCAACCTTTATATTCAAATTTGAAAGAAAGAAAAGTTTTAACATAAATTGAAATAAATTAGCATTCAAAAGTAATCATCAGACCTGTGATCTAGCCTCACCTCTGCCACTTAAAAGCCATGTAAGCTTTCAGCCCTTTGAACCTCATTTTGCTCATCTGCATAATCAGCATATTAGGCTACAGCAGAGGTCAGTAAACTAGGGGCCTGGAGGCCAAGTCCTGCCCTCCACCTGTTTTTGTAAAGTTTTATTGGAACACAGCCACACGCATTCAATTGCGTATTGTCTCTGGGTGGTTGCAGCAGAGACCATAGAACCTAAAATATTTACCAACCCCTGGACTAGCATATCGTCCCAGTCCAGATCTAACATTTTGTAATTGAATTCTTTATTCTTTTTTCCTACTGGATCTTTTTTAAAAAACTTATTGTGGACAATTTTAAGCATATACAAAAGTAGAGTGTATCGTATAATAAACCTGTCTGTTCTCATCACCCACCTTCAACAGTGAACTCACACTAATATTGTTTCATCTATAACTCCTCCTCCCCGATTGTTTGACAGCAAATTCCTGACATCATTTCATCCATAGTTGCTTTATCATCAGATTTCTAATTGGTGTCCAGATTTCCCAAGTTGTCACAGGTTTTGCCATCTGAATCAAAATCCATACATGTTCTTAAGTCCTTTCTAAACAATAGGTTCCCCCTCCATTTCTCATTAGATAATGTATTTGTTGAAGAAGCCATATCATTTGTCCTGTGGAGTTTCTCACAGTCTGGATCTTGCTGATCGCATCCCTTTGGAATCATCTAACATGTTCTTTTGACCTCCATATTTCTGTAATATTGATCAACCCTGTGGATCTGACTACTGAATTCAGGCTCCAGTTGGTTGTGGTTTTGATAGGTGGTGGTATGTTCTTCCATCAAGAGACACATAATGTCTGATTGCCTCTCTTTGCCATATGGTTAGCAATTGCTGGTGCTCAGTGCCTAGATACCTTTTTGTGAAACAGGTATCAACTTAGTTGTTTTCCTTTTGAAACATTTCTCTAGTTAACATTTTCATTTTCCCTTTGACTTACATATTATTTCACATGTTAATTTGATGCATGCTTCTTGTTTTGCAGCTACAGCTGATAAATTCCAATGAACCCGGAGTGATCATGTTTAAGACTGATGCGCTGAAATGCAGAGTAGCCCTTAGTCCCAAAACCAACCAAACACTTCAGCTAAAAGTGACACCCGAAAATGCAGGACAGTGGAAACCTGATGAACTTCAAGTTTTAGAGAAATTCTTTGAAACAAGAGTATGTGTTTCTTAATGCATAATTTTAATACAGTCAGTGAAACAGGAGTCAAGGTAGAATGAAGAGTAACTTAACTTGCTTTATTTATCCTTGTAGGTTGCAGGACCACCATTTAAAGCCAATACATTAATAGCTTTCACCAAGCTGTTAGGAGCTCCTACACACATCCTCAGGGACTGTGTGCATATTATGAAGCTAGAGTTGGTAAGTTACAGTGACACACAGACTTTTCTAGCCAGGTCGGTCTGAGGAGGTTGGAGTTGGTGGGAACAGTATATGTTGGTTTTCACCCATTTATGTTATGTACTTCATTTTTCTCTTGCGTTCTTAATTTTTAACTTAAATTTTATTTGTCTTTGAGTAGGTAACACAATCCTCTTATACCTTTTGAATTTAGAACGAGGTGATACAGTGGGAAATTTCGCATCCATCCCTATCCAGCTATCTAGTCCTCCTCCCCACAGGCAATCCAAGTTATCAGTGGCTTCTCTCTTATAAAAAGATACATTTAATATACTCTTCCTACTCCCAGATCATGAAATAATCCTCCCGTGGTTTCTCCTAATACTGTTATGGATTCATTTTGTAAACTACTTATATATTTGATCCATTTAAAATATATCTTGGGGTCAAACGGTGAGGTATGGGTCCAATTTTTTCAGATGCCTCCAACTGCCCTAATACCATTTATTGAAAAATCTATCCTCTCTGGGGAGATCTTTAAATGCCTCTTCTTTCCTATGAAAGTATACAATTATATAGCTGGAATCCAGATGGCAGCTAGTTTTATTTTTCCAATCTTGCAGTAGTCCTTTCATTTTAATGTTTCTAGCATTGCTTTGGGTAATTCCAAATACCTCACTCCTTTTTTCAGTGGGTGTTTTATTATTAATATTGGGACGGCAGTGTTCCTTTGCTAGTAGTCTCAGAGTTTGGCTTCTGCTCTCATAGGCTATAGGAAACATTATTTATGTTAAAAAAATCCATTTGAGTTTTTAAAGGAGTAAATATTTATGTCACTAAAAAAGCTCTGTAGATATAATTTAAAATTATTAATGCAGTTTGACTAGTTTGTTCTAGGGAAGGAGTTGGAAATGAGACTGGGAAGTCTAGATTGGCACCAGTTAAACACCTTGAATGCCAGTGTTGGTCCTTGGGGGGTGGTGGGGGGACAGCATGGATCACTGCATGTCACTGAGCATTTGTGAGCTAGATTAGAACCATGCTCTAGGACATTTGTCTGGCAGTGGTATAAGGATGGACTGGGAGAGGCAGCCAATGGAAGAGACCATTAGGGGGGCCACGGGAGAAGTAACGGAGCCCTGAGCTCAGTGGCATCAGTGAAAACAGAGAGGAGGGAACAGATGTCAGAGACACCGAGGAAGGAGAACCCGCAGGCCTTGGGAATTAGTGAAGTGGGAGGGAAGGAAGGCGAACATCATATAAATCCAGAGCTGACTCTTCAGTTAGGAGCTTCACATGTATATTTCCTTTGAGAAAAGGCAGGTTATCAACTTTATGATCTACTGATAATTGAGTACAAAATTCCATCTAACCTTTCAGGCTCCTACACTAGAATATAATTTTAAATGTTCATATGACTTTATCATAATTTTTTTTTTTCAAAACAGTTTCCTGACCAGGCAACACAGCTAAAATGGAACGTTCAGTTTTGCCTGACGATCCCTCCCAGTGCACCACCAATTGCACCTCCTGGGACACCTGCTGTGGTGCTGAAATCCAAAATGCTATTTTTTGTAAGTACCACCTGGCGTGAACGTGTGTGTGTGTGTGTGTGTGTGTGTGTGTGTGTGTGTGTATGGGTGCAGGTGCGCAGAGCTTCTGAGGGAGAAGCCGTTTGAGGATAACAGAGCCTCTTTTGGATAACTGCAGAAATTACCTGTTGCTGGCAAATGTAGGCCCAGATCCCTTAATTGTCAGTTTAGACCTCACATAATCTTGGTTCCTTTAGTAAGGAATATATCGAACTAGGTAATTGTGTGACACAATTGCATCTTAATCATAATATTTAGTTGTTTGTCACTTTTCTTGTTCTATTTAATTTTCTTTTACTTGTATCTTAATCTGACACTAGAGTAAATGATAGTACTTTTGATGCATTTAGATAAATATTTTGTTTTCTTACTGTGTTTTTATTCTCTTTTGTTTGTGTTGTGTCTACAGCTTCAGCTAACTCAGAAAACGTCGGTCCCTCCCCAAGAACCTGTTAGTATTATAGTTCCAATCATTTATGACATGGCTTCAGGTACCACCCAGCAGGCAGACATTCCTAGACAGCAGAACTCTTCTGTTGCTGCTCCCATGATGGTCAGCAACATTCTGAAGAGGTTTGCAGAGATGAACCCACCACGACAAGGTACATGACAAGTAGATGATATTTTATTGCATATTATGTTATAAACGTTCTTTTGAGAGATCCCCCTTCTCCCCTCTGCTCCCTCCTTACCCACCTTGCCCCCCAGTCATAGTAGTAGAGCTCTGGTTGCCGTGGCCCTCTCAATGTCTGCCTGTCGCTTTCTTCCTTTCTCACTGGTTCTTCAGTTTTGTCCATGTCTCTGCTGCCTGGACTTTATTTTTGTTAGTGATTTACTATCGGGACTGACCCAGTTGCTAATGCCAGAAGCTTGTATTTATAGCACACGTTGCCACAAAGCCCTAGGTTAGGATGATAGAATTTTCCATGTGAATTCCTGCCCCACCATCAATACCTGCCACTCTGTACATCACCAAGTTGAAATGCATGTTGGTTTCTCCTATTTCATGGTTCAGTCATGAATCGAATAATATCACTCAAACTTCTGTATCTTCTAAATGTTTTGTGAAGAATAAAAGCTGATACAAATGGCATCACTGCTTTTTGGGCTTCTTATATAAGTGTCAGGCGGGTGCAAGTGAACCTTTTCACCAAGTGCACAATGAAGCTCTCAAACTGAACATTTTCGAAGAGACCAGAATGATTCTGGTAGATAAACAAGGTCCCTTCAATACCGGAGTAGCCTATGCTTAACACGGAACTTCTGGCAGTGCTAAATTTTTTATTATAAAACATAAAGCTCAGCAAAGAGCACTTCTCTTCCATTCTGCTTATGTCTAACATTAAGGAAATTAAATTAAATTTTGCTTATTTCTAATATTAAGGAAGTCCTCTGTATCTTTCTGTTTAGAATAGTATGATAACAGAATTAGTTTTTTAAATGAGGGAAAGTTGTTCTCTGAAACATTTTTTAGGTACCACAGTGTCAAAATTTTACTAGACACAGGAATCATGGGAGAAATTATATTTTCATCTGTTTGTTGCCCCATATCGTATACATAGACAAGTTCTCACCTACGTATAGTTTATAAGGAACGCACTGGGCAGTAGAGAAGGGTGTGCTTCTTTTGTTGTAATGCTTCTTCCACTTCTTACAATTTTCTGCTTTCATCCTTTGACTTCTCTTCTTTCAGCTCAAAATAGGTCCTTCAGAATCAAAGTTTAAAGCTATCAGCATTTTCCAAGTAGCAGTTCAGTATAACTTTGATAATAAACACCAGTCCTTCGCAAGCAGATGACTATCATTATTATGTCTCATGGAATTTAAAATTTAAAGGAAAGAATGTTTGATCCTGTTGGGATCGAGCAAGTTTTTCTCCCTATCAATAACGAAAATGTGTTTTTTAAAAAAGAAAAAGTTGTAACTTCTTTTATTTAAGAAATTGTTGCGATATTTTGGAAGTATTTTTTTTCTTTTATTTGACCTTAGACTGGTTAAACCTTTGGATCTTTCTTTCTGTACCTAATTTTCCAGTAGTTGGAGAGAAGGTTGCAGTGACTTGCACAGGATCACTGCACATCCTGCCCTTTGCTGGAAGGCCATCATTCAATTGAGGTCTTCACTTCCCTCGCTCTCAGCCACTGTAGCGTTAGGCCATGCTCTAGGGAAAGGACCTGGTTTGGGGTTTCTAATATTTACAACTGGTTTTGGTTTATTGTATTTAAGTATTTGAGATGTGTGTGTGTGTGTGTGTGTGTGTGTGTGTGTGTGTGTGTGTGTGTGTGTGTGTTACAACTGGTTTTGGTTTATTGTATTTAAGTATTTGAGATGTGTGTGTGTGTGTGTGTGTGTGTGTGTGTGTGTGTGTGTGTGTGTGTGTGTGTGTGTGTGTGTGGTGCGCGCGCGCACACGCACACACGCACACACACACACACACACACACACACACACACACACACAATAAGTAAGAGGCAGGGTATTTCATTCTTTGAGCAAAGGGGAATTGAGAGGATGAATCATTAACCTCCCCCAACCACCTCCCCATACACACGCACACAAACAAATCTTGTTTTCGGATTGTTGGTGTGCCGTACTTTAGCCTCCCTCCCCTCCTCCCAAACTCATCACTTCCTCCCCGGTGAAGGAGGAATCATTTTATTTTTGTATTAATTGATTTTAACGTTGAACTCCAGAAGCTGATCAATTCCTGGAAATTTGAGGGAAACTCCAATAGATGTCGTAGACCTGCACTGTCCAGTATAACTGCCACTCTTCACATGTGGCTATTTAAATTTAAGTTATTTAAAGTCAAATAAAATGTAAAATTCAGTTCCTCAGTCACACTGGCTATATTACAAGTATTCAGTAGCCACAGCACACATATAGAATATTTCTGTCATCACAGAAGGTTCTATTAGTGCTATCATAGACATTTTTTTCTGGCCTTTAATGCAACATCAGAAAGACACCATTGATGTTGTTAACTAATATATAAATATAAAATTAGATCTTTCATTAGATTCAAGAAAAGGTCGTCAGGAGCCTTGAAGTCCGACTTCAAAGGCTTCTCCAATGCTCCAGTGTTTCTGTAGAGAAACTCTAGGCATATTGTCTTAAATTCAGATCTAACTGGGAGTTGCCCAAAATGTCTTCATGATGAAAAAACAAAACCCAAACCAAGTATCATCTGATACTTAACACCAAAGCTTAATCCCCTGTAATCCGTGCAGTTAAAATCTAGTCTTTTGTTTTGGTCTTTAAAGTTCTTGCTAATTTTAGATTTAATTACCCCTACCCCCACCGGTGTGTTAACATCATCTTTCCTGTATTGCGAATAGCTAATGACCATTTTTCTCTGTTGCAGGTGAATGCACAATATTTGCAGCTGTTCGTGATTTAATGGCTAATCTTACACTGCCCCCTGGTGGGCGTCCATAGACACTATTGTTTTTAAACCAGGAAGGCTGACAAAAGAGACAAAACAACAAAAAAAAAAAATCTGAATTCAGCCTTCAGTTTAAAAAAGCAAAAGGACTTTTTTGACTTTAAGAGCTGAATATTCTAAAGTGGCAAAAATTTTCAGGGTGCACTTCTTTGATCAAAAAGACCACCAATCTTTTGTATAATGAACTTGTATAGTGTGTTGAAATGGGACACATTTCAAACTAGGTAATACATCAGTGTCCGTTTGCCAGTAATAGATTTAATATTCTGTTTTATACTATAAAGTTATGGAAATGCCAAACTTGTTTATTTAATTGTTTTCTTATGTTTTGGGTGTAATAGTCCTTTTTTGGGTTTTGTTTTGTTTTTTAAGGCAGGTCTGTCATTTTTGAATACTGTAAAACTGTGATAAACTTTATATTGAAGCTGTATTTTAATATGACCGCTTTGAATCCTTACATGAAAATGTTCTGGGAGTTGTTATAAACACATCCCAAAGAAGCAATATTTAATAAAACTAGGTTAAAAAAAAGTGACCCTCACTTGTGTGTATATCAGCTCTGTAGACTTCTCAGGGCCTCCCTTCATCTTTAACCTGGTGGGGCCAGTAATTAATTTCTAATAATACATGTCTGAAATTTGACCCAAACATCTGCTTCTTTGTTTCAAGGTTAATTTATTTTCTTTAAACATTCCTAATTTGACTGGTGGTTAACATTTAGGACCTTGGTTGTCTTTCAGTGTAGGATTTGGGTTAAAAAGAAAGAACCCAATCTTTGAGAACAGACAGTGAGTAGTCCATATTGATCAAGGATCCCAAATACTGCAGTCATTCTCTGTTGAGGATGTGGGAACTTTTCTGTTAGGCAAATTTAGTTTACAGGATACTTCTGCATACAGCATTAATTAGGAAACCAAGAACTTGAATGCTCTACCCTTGCATGAAATGTCTGTGATGTTTCTTTATCTTGATTAACTTCTCCCCCTTGCCTTCCCCACCAGAATTGGGGTGGTTCTAAACAATCCCAATTTACTTTATTGTCAACAAAATGATTAAACGTTTTACCTGGAAGAAACCTGGTGCAGTGCACTCACTTGGAAGAATCCAAGACCCAGGGTCTGTCCAGGGTCAAATGGAGTTTCTGTTACACATCTCAGCAGAGTTTCTGTTTGGAGCACTGTGCTGTCTCTCCCAGTCAGTTGGGAACTTTTTTAAGCTTCAAAGAACATGATCCAAAGCAAAGGTCTTCTGGAGACTTGATGTTATTTGGGAAAGTTTTTAAAATGGTAATACCATGCTGAGTTATCTGATCACTGTAATACTGGTTCTCCATGAAATTTTAGATGCTTTATCTAATTCTACTTTAAGATGATTTAATTGAGCTTCTGTGACTATCAACTACCAAATTCTAGTTTCAAGCATCTCATTGCAGTTAATATCTGTTCTCAACTTTGCTTGATTCTCCATTTCTGGTCAGAATTGAGGCCTTCTTTGCCTTTCTTCTATGTCTTATTTCTGCCTTCATCTCCTGCTTCTCACCCAACTCTGCCACTATGCAGAAGCAGGTGCCTAAACTTTTATCCTTCCCTTAACTTACCTTTTATCCTTCTGTTTTTGGTTCACCTTACAGTGGTAATCACATCAGTTTGGCAGTCTGCGATGTCTTTATCAAGGGTCAGCCCTTTCCTATTTGGAGCTGAATCCTTTCTTTCATGTAGAAATCTACATGTATGTACAAGAAATGTATTTTTATCTGCAGGATAATATTGTCTCAAATAATTTTATTAATAGAGTTAAATTTTCAGGCATTTTCCCTTTTAAGTGTGGTTTTGAAATATTAATTGCATTTTTAAACATGATGCATTCAGTGGATACTTTGTTCCTTATTATAAGTCATCTCTGAATGCATTGTGCAAATCAAAAGATAGGATTCAGTGAACAGAATTTGCTTTTGATGCTTATGAAGAGAAAACCCATGGATGTGAATTTTGATATCACGCTTGATACTTGGAATTGGTGCATACTTTATTACAGCTTGAAAACACTTAGCATTTGAATCTTAGGTTTCATCACAAACTATGTCTTTTGCCTCTTTTGTTAACCGAGTTCAATCAAAGGGACTGGATGCCCATAGGGATTTTGCCTAATAGGTGATTTGGGTCTTTAGTGTGTTTCAATGTGACTTTAGAAATTTCAGTAATAAATAAAATTTATACAAGTTTCAGAGAACTACCAACTCTCTAATTTTCATGAAGATGTTTTGGCTAGTAGTCTGGTTTAATATTAGCTTAACCTTGAAGAAATTGGTCCTGATTTGCCACATTCTTTTCTCCATCTGCTGAAATGAGGACTCCGCGCTTCCAACGCAGGGAGCCGCGGGTTCAATCCCTGGTCAGGGAACTAAGATCCCATGTGCCGTGGCGCGGCCAAAAGATTAAAAAAACAGAATGTATTAGAAGTATTTTCAGAATTAGAGAGGAAGAAAGCGAAAACTTTAACAGAACATATCAAGTTATTAATACCAGGAGCGCCGAACTTTGTTTGAAAACTAACGCTGAGTGAGCTGCGTGCAAGCGTAAACTAAAATATACATGATTTTGAATTTAAACACCACTAATAACTTTACTATGTTGTAGTTAACACAGCAACCTGTTCAGCGACGGGATACTAAATAGTCTGTTAGTCATTTTTTGGATCATGGTTAATTTGATAACTTCAAGAAATATAATTTTGCTACTCTAAATCTGGGTCCAAGTTCAACATAAAAAAAGATATTCCTTTCTTTCATGGTTTCTTCCCCAGAAGAAATACCTATTACATTTTACTTTAATCCAGTTTACTATCATCCAAGTGTTCCTGATATAAAATCAATACACAGAAAATTATAAGAGAATTTATACTCAGGTAACTTAAGGGACAGAAAGGAAAGATGTTAATGTATATTTCATTGTTGCTTGTGGAATTTCCTTTTTCATGTGGTTTAATGGGAATGGACAGTTTGTCTAAGGGAATGATTTGAAATTTACTTGGGATGGATTTAGTATCGAGGTTTTTAAGAAAAAATTAGCAGAGGCCAGCCAGCATTGTGCTGCAGAATTCCAGGAGACTATGATCTGCTCGCGGTTTTCTATAAATTGCCTCCATTTCCAGGTGGCCAGTGATTTGTTAAAATACTTTGCCCAGGAATGATTGATTGATGAAAGGGCATGTTTAGGTCAATATAAAACAATAGCTAATATTTACTGAGAGCTTACTATTGCCAGGCACTAAGTATTTCAGACTATTTAATTGTCACAACAACCCAGCAGGGTAGGCCTCCTTTTACTGTGAGTAAACTGAGGCCTAGAGAAATGAAGTAATTTGCTGAAATCAAATTAAGATTGCTTAAGATCAAACAGCTAAGAAGCAGCATTTTGAGTCCAAAGCTGACACTCCTGAACACTGCTACTTTGCTGTGAAACGAAGTCAGGGGAAGGCTTCAATGTTTAGACTCTTCCCTCAGAGCCTTTTGACTACACACAATTTTTTTTGTTGTTGTGGTACGCGGGCCTCATTGTGGTGGCCTCTCCCCTTGCGGAGCACAGGCTCCGGACGCACAGGCTCAGTGGCCATGGCTCACGGGCCCAGCCGCTGCGCGGCATGTGGGATCTTCCCGGACCGGGGCACGAACCCGCGTCCCCCGCATCGGCAGGCGGACTCTCAACCACTGCGCCACCAGGGAAGCCCGACTACACACAATTTTAAAATGTTTTCCAAGCTCAAGAAGCTCGCTAAAAGCAACTAAAATTGAGATGACCTCTTGTCATTTGGAGTTGACAAGCCATTGCCTTCTGACCCTCATGGCACTTATTTGGAATTTAGATTACCTTATGCAAGGAGCTCTAATTATCATATAACCAAGAGTACTAAATCATCTAAGCTCGATGCTTCAAGACCATAGTGGAAGAAGTCCTCATCCCACTCGGCGCGATGCAGCCCTCCAGAATCCGGGTGATGTGTCGTGCTGTTTTGCCTCTGCTAGGTAGCCCAATGGCGGATGTTTTTGAGCTTTGTGTCACCTTGGCACACCGCAGGCGCATAACAGGTGCGCGGTGCAGACAGCCAACGGTCAAATTTCACTAATGTCCAGATAGGCTACAGCCAACCTGCGGGCTTAGGATCCAGTTAAGTAAACTTTCTAGAATTGTATAACGCAAGGAACATAAGTAATTCAATAACTGTGTCTTGAGCACCGTCTTACACCTCTACAATAAAAAAATAAAAAAACAGGAGCACAGGCTTCAGGAGAGGGAGCCCAATCGTTGGCTGGCGAGGTCTCAGTTTGGGGGAACAGACTAGAGGCTTTCTGGGCGAGCACCAGACAAAGTACATAACGCGTCGGTCGTCATCTAAGACGGGAGTGGGGCCGACGTGCCCCGGAAACTAGAACTCCCTGACGCCTGGCGGTTGGGGGAATCAGGGGCGCCTTCGGGCGGGGCCACGCCCACAGCGCCGCCGTAGCCTCGGGCGCGCCCAGGCTTCCGCGCCTGCGCACGACCGTCCGCTCCGCCCCTCGCCCCGTGGCCCCGCGGCTGGATCCCGGCATGGTTCTCTCTGAGCTGGCTGCGCGCCTCAACTGCGCCGAGTACAAGAACTGGGTGAAGGCGGGCCACTGCCTGCTACTGCTACGCGGCTGCTTGCAGGGCTTCGTCGGCCGCGAGGTGCTCGCTTTCCACCGCAGCCTGCTCGCCGCCGCCCCCGGCCTGGGGCCCCTCGCCGCCTGCCGCAGCGGCTCGCGGTGCAGCCCGCGCGCCCGCCAGGTGAGCACCCGGCCCGGGGTCTTGACCGTCGCCCCTCACCCCGTCCGCGGGCGCAGTGTCTCGTGCCCTCCCCGGAGCCGGGCCGACCGCCGTGCCTGGGGTTCAGACGCCCAGACGCCGCCCCTCCCTCCCGGGCCCCTCCTCACCGCCGCCCTCTGTAGTTTCAGCCTCAGTGTCAGGTGTGCGCAGAGTGGAAACGGGAGATTTTGAAACATCACACCAGCAGAAATGGAGACGTCCACTGGGGAAACTGCCGGCCGGTCCGCTGGCCGGTCGACGCCTGGGAGGTGGCCAAGGTAATCACCTGCGGTCGGGAGGGTAGGAGGAGTTGGCCCACCAGGTAGGAGTTACCTGGAGCCCTGGGCGTCTGTTGGGTCTGTGTGGGAGCTGGGGCCCCATAAACAGATGCAGAGAGAGATTGGGCTTTTGATCTAGGGTGTAGTGTCTAGGCGGCTCAGGGCTGTTATGTCGGACCCAACGCGGCTTAGTGAAGTAGAAGATTTCAACAAGAGACGCTGGGGCAAGATGTAGAGCGAGCATCATGGGTACAGGCACAGAGGGAGAAGCAGGCAAGGCCTTTTGAGGGTAGGCTCCCTGAGTAGCTCACTTTGTAGGGTGCCATGAGGATGGCAGAATAAGCCAAGGGAAGTTGGGGCTAAGATAGAAAGGACCTTAAGTGCCTAGCTAAGGAGTAAAACTTTGGGGAGGTAGGGGTGGGGTAGGCAGCCAGATAAAAGGGGACTGTTCGGCCCGTTTTTAGATCTTGGCCATGTGACTTACTGGCTGGGCTGATTGAAGAACTTTTTTCGACTTTTTGATATTTGCCAGAAGCCCAGTAGGAGGCGGGGAGGGGGAGTCGAAGTAGCCTCCTAACACAAACTCACCTCTGGAGTCAGTCTACATGCTAGTTACCAGCAGGCACAGGCTTGGTGCCTGGGAAGCAGGGATCAGAATCTCCGCTCAGCTGCTCAGTGGTGCACCATTGGGCCAGCCTCTGTTCCCTAACCTCAAAAATGAGGAAGTTGGACTATATCGGTGGCCCCCAGACTTTTGGCTATCGTGGTCCAGTAAACCCACCATACTCTCTCCCCCTCTTGTTTGTTGCTGCCATAGAATTGCCAATTTCTGCTTTTACTTAGAAAAGAAGAAAACTTAAAACTCTACCCTTTGCTATGACCGTCCCTCACCTGTTTGTTTTCTGTCGCTGCTTTCATACCCTCAGAATCCTCTTGAAGCCCATGCCACCTGTTTCTGCCACTCTTTCCCTTCTTCATTGCCGTCACCTGCAGACCTAGTCCAACCACATGCGTATATTCTCTCTCCAAGCTGGACTCCCCGCTCGAACATCCTGTGATCCTCTCGACCTCAGCCTCCCACTTGCATGCTCATACCCAGACTGTGTCAGCACGGGGAGCTGCGGTGTCCAACATCCTGCTTGCCCTCGGCGTACTTATTCAACCCGCCCCCCACCTCTGCCCCACCCCTCGTCCCTCTCCAACGTCCACAGCTCTGAGGCTTCCACTGCTTTCCCAATCCCCAGCAGCCTCTGCCCTCCCAGCTTCCTTTGCTTCCTCAGCCAGCCCAGATTCCACAGTCCATCATTCTGTTCAGTCCCTCGCAGTTGTCTCGGTCTTCTTCCTCCTTTCTCTGCACTTGCCAGGCCCAGCTCCAGCCCTGATGACACCACACCTGCTGCTCTGGGGAAGAATCTTTTGAGGGATCTTTCGCTTTCAGTTCTTGATCCCGAGCCCAGCAGTCTGGCCCTGTCTCTCCGGAGGCTCCTGTTCCCGGAGACAACTGTTGCTGCCTCTCCTTCGCCGAGTTCCCACTCCTGTTCCCCCAAATGCAATCCCAGCTGCTAACCTTGCTCTCGCTTTCTTATCTTTTTACCAGACCTACCGACCTACCTCCATGTGCACCATCTTCTTCCTTCTGCTACAAAGGAGGAAGGGCGTCTCTCCTCTTACCGCCCTGTCCCTCCACTTGAGTGTTGGACCTTATCCTCTCCCACCTTGCCCAAGGACTTTGAGTCTCCACTCTTCCGACCTCCCAGCTTATTCCCATCACCATACAAATAGCCTTAGTACTGCCTTGGTTTATTCAATTTTTAAAAAAAAGAGATTCAGCATAGAGTTAATATATGACTTAGTAGTGCCACTCCTAGGTACATACCTGATGAAGTGGAAACGTGTCCCCACAAAAACCTGTGCACGAATGTTCATAGCCGTACTCTTCACAATAGCCAAGAGGTGGAAACAACACACATGTCCATCAACTGATGAACGAATAACCAAAATGTGGTCTATCCATACAATGGGATATTATTTAGCCATAAAAAGGAATGAAGTACTGATACATGCTACAGTATTGCATGAACCTTGAAAACATTATGCTAAGTGAAAGAAGCCAGTCATATATTGTATGATTCCATTTATATGAAATGTCTAGAATAGCCATATCTGTAGAGGCAGAAAGTAGATTAGTGGTTGCCAGGGCCTGAAGGAGAGAGGGGGCAATAGCTAATGGGTAGAGGGTTTCTTTTTGGGGTGATGAAAATGTCCTAAAATTGTGGTGATAGTTGTGCAACTCTGTGAATATACTGAAAACCACTAAACTGTACATGCTTAATTTTTTTATTGAGGTGTAATTGACTGTAATGTTATATTAATTTCAGGTATACAACATAATGATTAGATATTTATATACTTTGTGAAATGATCACCACAATAAGTCGAGTTAATGTCCACTACCATGTGTGGTTGCAATTTTTTTTTCTTGTGATGAGAACTTTCAAGATCTACTCTCTTAGCAACTTTCAAATACTGCAGTACAGTGCTATTAACTATAGTCACCATGCTGTGGATTACATCCCCAGGACTTACTTATTTTATAACTGGAAGTTGTACCTTTTGACCCCTTCACCTATTTTGCCCACTCCCCGCCCCCCACCTCTGGCAGCCACCAGTCTGTTCTCTGCATCTGCGAGCTCGGGTTTTTGTTTTAGGTTCCACGAATAAGTGAGATCATATGGTATTTGTCTTTCTCTGTCTGACTTCTTTCACCTAGCATAAGCTCTCAAGATCCATCCATGTCATCACAAAGAACTGTGTACTTTATTTTTTTAGCCGTATTATTACATTTTATTTTATTCATTGAAAATAAATAATTATCAATGAACATAATTTCCCGACAATACTGCTACTATCCCATTTTACATATGAGACAAGAAGTTAAGTAACATGCCCAAGTTGACACACATATATATATTTTTTTCTATGTCATAATATTGACATTCAGTCCAGTAATCCTCCACTGTAACAGCTCCTTTACTTTGCAGTGAAAATTGATTTGTATATTTTTTGCCTCTGAGTCCTTGTGGGATTTTTTTTTTAATTCAAACAGAAAGTCACAAAAATTATAATCATCCTCATCAGTTCACTCAGTCCCATGTAATTAATTTTTTTTTCATCTTGATCTTTTGTTAGCACTTTTATGACTTCATCAGTTTTCCATTAGAGTTCTGAAAACGCTTATTCATTCAGTTCAGCGGTATAGTCAGTGACCAGAAACCTGTACTTGTCAGTCTTTTCCATGAAGAACTGTGTACTTTAAATGGGTGAATTATATGGTATGTGAATTACATCTTAATAAAGCTTTTTTTTTTTAGAAAACAATGAGTGAATACTTGGAAAATAAAATTTGAAAAGAAAGAAAAACTTCCTTCATCCATTCCGTCCAGCTGTCTCTCCATTTCTCTAACTGCCTCCCATATACATACCCAGTAGAACTTCTCAAAAAGTGCTTTGTGCCTAATTCTCTTTTCAGGGTTCATGCAGGTCCCGTTGACTCTTCAACCCACTCCCCTCTGGCTTCTGCCCCGCCACTCCACTGCATGTCTTGTCAGGGGCACGCATGACCTTCAGTTCTCTGGCCTCGTCCTTCCTACCTCTCAGGTATTCGGCACTGCCGCACTGCCGGCCACTCTTCTTGAAACAGCCCTGGCTTTGTGACATCCTCCCCTCCTGGGTTTCGTCCTGTCTCCCCGGCTCCTCCTTAGCTTCCTTCTGAGTGTAGGTTGGCCTTCCTCGGGCCTTTTCTGTCCCTCCCCACCCCGCCTTCCCCCTTCGTGATACTGCCCGGGCCCGTGGAGTGAAATATTTAATACTATGTTTCTGCTGACGGCTCCCAGATTTGTACCCCTAGCTCTGCACTCTTCTGCGCTCCGGAGGCCCATACCCAGCTGCTACTTGATGCCTCCACTTCATCACCTCCTGGGTACTTCGTCTTTACTTCTCAAGCAGGACTCTTCATCTCTCCCCGCCAGCCTGCGCCCATGCCCCACCACCAACTACCTACAATCATTCTTGCTTCATCTCTTTCCCCCCACCACCCCTCTTATTTGTACGTGCAAATTATTTTTGGAATCCTCCTCGCCATCTCTACATCACAGCTCTCGCTCCCTCTCCTGCCAGCCTCCCACCTGGCCGCCTCTGCTGCTCTGCTCACCCCTGGTTGGTCCTTCACACAGCAGGATGTGCGGTGTTCATGTGGGAATCAGATCGCTTTCTTCCTTTGCCCAAAACCCTTGGATGGCTTCCCGATGTCCTTAGAATAAACTCCAGACCCCTTGTCAAGGCCAGTAAGGCCCAGCATGTTCTGGCCCCTGTTTATTTCTCCAACCTTGTCTCCTTCTACTCAGTGAAGAGACAGGAGGGGGTAGTGAGAGGCAATAATGTGTGTTTCTCACCCGGTGCTTGTCACAGACGGAACCTGGCGGTAGGCGATACCATTTTAAGAAACAGCTTTCAGAGGCAAGGAGGCGGCAGAGCCTCTGTCGGCTTCTGGTTCTGAGGAAAGGAAAGAAGTACTAGAATAAAACCTTGACATGGGAGAGACAGGTTTATATTGGTGAGAAAATGCCAGACCGGACATACCTTGTAATGGGAAAGAAAAACTGCTTGGTTTTGAGGCAACTAAGGCCCCTCCCACTTTGGATGTTCCTCTCAGCCACAGTTGGAATAAGCAGTGTTTCTTTTCTTCCTCTTTTTTTCCTCTATTTCATCAAATTAGTTTGCCTGTGATACATTAGTTACGTTCTTTGTTAACATTTGTAACATCCGTAATCTACTTTCAGCGGGTTGGCCAGAGACAGTGATGGTCTTGGCTACTGTATCTTTTGATAGGGGCCATTCAGTGTGTGTAGAATTCTTCTCAAATACGTGAGGCCGAGGCGTGTGATTCTACCACCATCAGGAACAGAGCCCTGACTCTCCTTGGGGGGTGTCGGCCCATACCACGTGCCTTTTTCAGAATAGCACCATGAGCAGCACTGTAGGAAGCAGCATGGTTGCTTGCCTATGGAAGTGTGTTTGTTTTCAAGGGAGCAGGTCTCTTTATTTAGAGTTCTTTTTTTGCAAGTCATTTTTCATATGTCATCTCTTCTAGTCCCTTGGCAGGAATGTACTCTTGAGCTTCGTAGCTTGGTAAAGTTGTTGCCTTCAGATGTAAATTTGGAAATACTTCAGGAAAGAAATATGCCCAAGCCTTGCTATAACACCATTTCGGGGGTACACACCATAAAATGCTACAAAAGGCAAGATCATGCTAGAGTGAGGCCATTCTGTTGTTTCTAGTATCTCAAACCCTGGGACCCCGTCTGTAATGCCTGTGTAGGTCCTGCTCACCTTGCACCATCAGCATAATAATTGCCAACATTTGTGGCCTGTGTATTAGCATGTGCCAAGCACCGTGCAAGTGCTTTACCCGCATTAACTCATTTAATTCTCGAAACATCCTTCAAGGTAGATGAGGACAGTTAGCCCCCATTTACTGATGAGGAATCCGAGGATCGGTAACTTGCCCAAGGTCACACAGTTGACGAGTGGCAGAGCTGGGATTTGCACCCCAGCCCTGTCGCATTCCAAAGCCCAGACTCTTAACTTTCTACTACCATATTGAACTTTCTCGAGTAATTTTAAAGTGTCCACTTGGGAGTAACTATTATTTTTAAATCTTCTTTAACAACTCAGCCACTGAAACTTCAGTAAGGAAAAGAAAAGGGTGCTTTCTACCCCTGCCTCCTGCTTATATGCCATTAAGAAAGGACAATTAGGTCAAGTGTATAAGTGTCTCTAATTGCAAGTGGACAGATGGAGCAACTCTTCAGTTATTGCCCTGGGCTGAGGCCTGGCTGCTGCACTGTTTCCCGACTTGTGTTTTGGACTCATGAGGCTCTAACTTGAAACCTCAGTAAGAGAGTTTCAGTCATCATTTGGGGAACAGGCACATAACATTTGTCCCACTAGCCCCATATAGATAGGTGTCTCCTAGGGTTGGAGGAGACTCAGGTGCCCCTTGGGCCTCCCCTGCTGCAGGCCTTCATGCCCCGAGGACTGGCAGACAAAGCAGGACCCGAGGAATGTGACGCAGTTGCTCTTCTAAGTCTCATCAACTCCTGTGATCACTTTGAGGTTGATCGAAAGAAAGTCACAGAGGTAAGAACTGTCAGATTGGAAAGCAGACAGAGTCGGTCGGGTGGGTACTGTGAAGACCAGCCAGGAGCCACACCCCGTGCTGCTAAAGCAGCCGTGTGGGCAGAGCTCACGGCTCTCCCCAGACAGTGGTGTGCGAAGGAGTTAAGACTTTGGTCCACAGTTGTCATCGCTGAGCAGGCAAGCAGGGCTCACGTCACACGCACCTTCTGTGATGTCCCAGAACCCCTGTGCGAATGCAGGTGGGAGACTGACCCTTCAACCCTCCCCTGTTGAACTTTTCCAACAACCTGCTGTTACACTGTTTGCCACGAAATCGACGAGCCTCAAATTTCTCTTCCCTGTTCTGCCGTAAACAGAAGCAAAGTAATCTTCCATATTAAAAAGAAAAAAACAAATACGGAGTAATGCATCATTCTGTCCATTGGATGCCAGCATTTGAATCCTGCCCTTCTCAATCTCATTGGCTAAACAGTTGCAAGACCAATTTACCTAGAACTGAAGAAAATATAAACACTAATGGATAAACAGTGTCAGAACAGATCGCTACGCTTGTCAGACTTCCTCTGGGAGATTTAGACTTATCTCCCTTTCACCAGAGAACAGCTCTGGCGCATTTGTTACTCTAAGGATCCTTGAAAAGGGTATATAGCATACCTGGATTATTTATAATATGTAGAGAAAATGCATGTATATTTTGCTAGCATGCCAGCAGCTGAAAGGACTGAGAATCCTTTATCATCAGCAGACTCAAAAACTATCACAGTATAAAATCAACCCCTTTGGTAGCTTTTAACCAAGAGTGTGGAAGACTTGGCATGAATTACATATTAAAAGATTTTTGCATCGTCTGCTCCGGCCTTTGGGTATTCTCAGAGCCAGTAGCCAATAGTCTTGCTCTTTGTCAGGTTGTTTTAAGTTAGGGCATTTGGGGGATTGTGCGAGAGATACCCACCCAGCCACAAGATTTCAAGGACTAGCGACAGTTATAGGCTTGTTTGTATTTCTTACCCCAATTAATTTATTCAAGTGGCCGGGGGTTGAACATCCCCCTCGAGCCTTGACAGCACCTGCAGGCCACACACTTGTGGATTTTAGAATTAACAAGGCCTTTCAACAGTCTTTCTCTGGAACTACAAAATCTCAGTTTACCCCACTATTGGCCTTTGAAGGCTTTTCTCTTTTTTTGTCTTTCTATAGGTGATTAAGTGTCGTAACGAGATCATGCACTCTTCGGAGATGAAAGTATCTTCTGTGTGGCTTCGAGATTTTCAGATAAAGATCCAAAATTTTCTGAATGAATTTAAGAATATCCCAGAGATTGTGGCGGTATACTCCCGAATAGAACAGGTAAAAAATCACGTTTAACAGTTCTGGCATAAAGAACTGAGGGGGAGAAAAAGGAACCACAGTCACTCATTTAGAATTTGAAGCTTATTAGATTTATACAAAATTCTAGAATGTAAGCAGGGGAACAATATTGATATGAAGTCAGAATTGTGATTGGGCTGAGCAGCTTTTCTGTGGTCACGGGATGTGATTAGAATGGATCCAGTCAACGGTGTTTAATTACAAATTCTTTGAGTAACCGAGTAGAATATCTTTTTTTTTTTTTTGGAATACCTTTCCCATTCAGTCAGTTCATATATTTGTTCGGTAACCCAACAGCTGTTGACATCTGACTGGGCTGTTTACATCCCTGAGCAAGATCAGCCAGATGGGTGTGACCATGAAACAGGAGTTTACCTGAGTGAGCACCAAGTAAACGAGATAGAAATGGAATTACTAAAGGAAAAACTTCAAGAGCTATATCTTCAAGCAAAAGGACAAGAGGTGTTGCCTGAAGAGGTAAAAAAAAAAAAAAAAAAAAAAAAAGCGTTATATCCTCTGTATGAGCAAACAAAACAAAGAAAGGCACCAGGGAGGAAGAGTAGCACATTTTAACTTATTAACAGTTAGGTTTCTGCTTTAAAAGTCAAATAATTTCCAGAAATGGATATTCTTTTGGCACAGATTACTGTTACCCTTAAACAAATGTTTTCACTCCATCAGCAAACATTTGGGTGGCTAATGTGTGCCACAGAGTGGAAGACCACAGGAAGGGCGACCGCAGAATCCTGAACTGCAGGCCCCCCCCACCCCCCGCGAGTCTCTGCAGCTCAGAGGGGGGATTGCAGAAAAAGGCTTTGCTGAGAAGGCGCTGTTGAGCTGGGACTAAGAATCAAATCAGAGCTCGGCAAATTGGCAAGAGCAGAAGGGCATTCTTGGCAGAAGGCATTTGCCAAGACATGAAAGACTAGCCTGGGCCAGACAGTGACGAGGCGAGCGTAGGAGGGAGGTATGGTCGGACGTGAGGGTGGTCAGGTAGGTCGAAGCCGTATTTTGAAAGGTCTTCTATGCCTCACTAAGGGGTTTGGACCTTATTCCCAAAAAGCAGTTGGGAGCCAACAGAGGTTTTAAACCAAGAGAGAGTAAAGGAATAGATCAGATAGGGCTTTTAGAAAGTGACGTCTTAATGGCACTTGGAGGTTGGAGACGAGCCAGGAGGCTCTTGCAGTTGTGTGAGGGTGAGAGAAAGAGGACAGAAGCTAGAGGTGTGGGGGAGGAGCCGGGTGCTGGAGGCACTACTGGGGCCGAGCTGAGGGCTGGCAGTGGCTGGTTAGATTACTTGGGGCGTGGCTCGGGGCTGGCGGGAGGTGGCGAAGGAGGGGTTAAAGGATCGTCAAGGCTTCTAGCTCAGGACGCTGCAAGCTAATGATCGTCTCAAGTACAGGAGATATGAGTCCCCTTTGTTACATGCAAGATATTAAAAAAACTAACAGTAGTAGAATTATATTTTGGTAAGGTTCAGAAATAGCCCGGCACTTGCTGGATTAGAATTCCAGATTCCCAGGATGTCTTGGACAGATCATTTTACCTCTCCATTCCACCTCGTCCGAGGAAAGTAGTTTTACTGGCTACCTTGTGAAACACAGCGTGTTGTAATACAAAGTGTGTATTTCATTTTTTAGGCCATGCTCCGTACTGGTCCATATGCCTATGTTAACTCTTCTGACCTTGACCCAGGTGCTTCACTCAGCTTGATGAGCTCCTTTAGCACAGGGACTGGGTACCAGTGGTTTTGGGGTGCACCCACCCTGGCACACCGTAGGTATTTAAAGTGACGAATAAGGCTGTTAAAGCTGTTTTCTAAATCCATCTGTTTCATCTGGCTTTTTTTTTTTTTTTAATTTTCAAAAAGTATTTATTTGTTTGGCTGCATTGGGTCTTAGTTGCGGCGTGCGGGCTCTTTTAGTTGCGGCATGTGGGATCTAGTTCCCTGACCAGGGAGCGAACCCAGGCCCCCTGCATTGGGAGTGCGGAGTCTTAGCCACTGGACCTCCAGGGAAGTCCCTCGTCTGGCTTTACTTTAAAATGTCATTAGAACCATCCCCAGTTTTCTTTCCACTGCTCCTTTTAAAAGTAGAGTCAGACAACAGAGGAAAACCGGGGCATCAGGCTCACGGTCCCTGAGTCGCGTCAGAAATTCTCTCCTCTTTCTTGAAGGAGCCGCAGTTCTTTTCCTGTTTGTGTAACAAAGAGCAAAATGTATCAGTAGCAACACACTGAAACCAGGAGTCTCTGCAAGTTGGGAGCGGGAAGGGACCCGGGTGATACCCTGCTTTATAGCAACCCTAAGGGGCAGGCGCTGATGGGCTCAAGGCCTCACGGCTGAGGTATGAGGACTGGCCCGGGGGTCTTCCCGCTCTGGCCCTGGGCCTACCTTCCCACGTGCCATGCAGCGGCTCTCTTGTCACCGAGCAGCTAGCAATTGTAAATTTCGACCCTTCATTATCTCTGTTTTACAGAGAGGAAATTGGGGTTAATTGGCTTGTCCTCTGGGTCCCAAAGTCTCTAGATAAAGGTGATAAATTCTCGTTTTTCATGCTTTCTGTTCAGTGGACCGTGGCATTTCTCTTGATACTTCAATTGATCAAAATGTAAGTTCGGATTGATTGGCACGTTATCTCTGAGAAGCTGAAGGATGGCTTTCCACGATGTGTGGAACAGACCTCTTTTGAAAGTTCAGCACCAAATACGATTATTCATGTTCTTTTGGGTTAGTCTCCAAAGTCAGAGGATTTGGTAAACCAAATTTCAGTGACTCTAAAACACTGTGAATTGCAGGACATACCATTAATTCAGTCACTTGTAAGAAAAAAAAATGCTGCCAATTTACTGTAAGACACTGTCACTGGTAAGGTGCATTCTCATTCGAGATGTTAAAATATGAAAAAAATGTGCAATTAGGAATCAAGAAATGCAGTGGTTGTATTATGACCACGGCACTTTTTTTGTGAATGTTTAGCAAGACCTGTTTCTGGTGTTCATTAAAACAGCAGGGCTCGGGTTGGAAAGCCAAGTTGAGAAGAAAGGGTTAATGGTGGTGATTTAGTGCGACAGTCCCCCCAAAGGCATCAAGGAGCACGGGAGTGAGTGCCAGGGACCACGAAGCAGAGAGCTCATCATCTCCATTCTTTTCTGTCCGATTGGCGAGCCATAATGATAAATAACATTATAAAAGGGGGCTCCCATTAAAATACACTGTGCATGCATAACTATGATTGTAAAATGTGGTCCGCCTCAGAGCCAAATGGGAGCAGCTGCTGCCACCCAAGAGCCCTTCACATACACCTGCCGGCCCTCGGTGCTCTGTTAGGATCTGGGGGGTTCAAAATTCAGCCAAAGAACGTTGAGTGCAGTAAGTGGCTAAAAAACATGCAAAGAACTTGCACATTCTTTAAAATCATTACTGACTTCTTAAACCCTGGTCAGGGGGACCGCTTTCAGGGGGAAACTCAGGGAGAAAGTGACAGAATGCAGTCGAGGCAGGCAGGGAAAGGATGGAAGTGACACTCCATTGGTTATAGTCCAGATTTATTTCATGAGTGAGTGCCTACTATTTGCCAGGCACAGTTCTAGAAGTTTGGTGTGCATCAGTGAACAAAACAGATGGTAAAAGTCAGCATAATAAGTAATGATGGGGCGAGTTAGAAGGAGGAGGGCTGTGTCGAGCAGAGTGTGGTGATCAGGAGTGGCCGAATGGGGCTGGGGGTTGGGTTGCGCGGGGCGGCCAGGGAGGCCCCATTGGGAAGCTGAGACTTAGCGATACCTCGGAGGAGGTGCGGAGCAGCCGTGTGTGCTTCTGGAGGAGGAGCATTCAGGCGGAGGGCAGGGCAAGCTAAGCAGGGTGGCTGGAGTGCGGTGAGGAGCTGAGAGAAGGGAAGCCTTGTGGGCCGTTGGGAGGATCCAGGCGCTTCCTCCCGAGACGGCAGCCGCACTGAGTTCTGAGCAGCAGAACGATGAAGGGAGCACGCTGGCCGCCGTGTGTGAAGGATGCAGGGCCAGGGGCCAAAGATGGAAGCGGGGAGACATTAGGAGGCTGCCGCAGGTACCAGGCCAGAGAGGTGGTGGTTCAGACCAGGGTGGAAGGGTGAAGAGTAGACGTGGTGAGAAGGGGGGCACGTGTGGTGTGTGAGAGAAGGAAAGGTGTCAAAGACAAGTCCAAGGGTTTTGGCTTAAGTGCCTGGGAGTATGGAGGCGCTAAGCATCTTTCGCCTAGAACAGCGCCTGCCTGGCACATGGTAGACTCTCGGTACACTTTTGTTAAATGATTGTCGGAAGGGAGGAGTGTACCAGACACAGTGCTAGGTGCTTTTAGTAGATTATTTCGAATCCTCACAGGAATGCTTGGTGGCGTTGGTATCATCATCCTATATTTGCATATATGGAAGTAAGCTCAGAGAGGTCAAGTGTCTTGCCCAAAGTCACACAGCTAGTTAAGTGGCAAAGCTGGGCTTCAGTATCCAAGTCTGTCTGACTACTTTTCTAGCACTTTGTTTTTCCACCTTTACTTTCTTTTCCCATTTAACATATAAACGTGCACAAGCCTTCCCCATTCTTTTTTTTTTTTTTTTTTTTTTTGCGGTACGCGGGCCTCTCACTGTTGTGGCCTCTCCCCTTGTG
>NC_041234.1:23483624-23546075 GCF_002837175.3 Physeter macrocephalus | reverse complement strand
TTTTTTTGCGGTACGCGGGCCTCTCACTGTTGTGGCCTCTCCCGTTGTGGAGCACAGGCTCCAGACGCGCAGGCTCAGCGGCCATGGCTCACGGGCCTAGCCACTCCGCGGCATGTGGGATCTTCCCGGACTGGGGCACGAGCCTATATCCCCTGCATCGGCAGGCGGACTGTCAACCACTGTGCCACCAGGGAAGCCCAAGCCTGACTCTTTCTCCTCCCCCCAAGCTAAAATAATCACCCCTCTTGAGCACATTTCAAGAGCAGAGAGGGTCGGGAGGTGACAGCACAAAGGATCATAGCTCCCAAGTCATCAAATGAGAAGGTCTATGGGAAGGGAGGACCCCATTCCATCTTGGAGGGTATGTGTGGTGCACAGACCAGGCCAGCATGGTCTCAGGCATCTGATGGGAACCCAGGAATGAGAAGAGCCCTGGGGTGCATCTAGAGCACCCGGCACAGGCAATGAGTGCTAACAGTGCAGTACCCGCAATTACTAATGTACACTGTGAATTATGTCATTGATGTAATCTTCATTTCACGTTTTTATGGTTTCCAGATTTATTATTTAAAGCCCGGGTATCTTTCAGGAGCTGTAGGCTTGTTTCTAGCCATGTAATAAACAGCTCCAGCTGAAGGGCACATCCCCATCTACTTAGTAACCTATCTGAAGACCTCTGGTCATCCTCAGCTCCACCCTGGCCCTCCCTGTTCCCTGTTCATCCTGGTCACAAGCCCTAGCCAGTCTTCCCCTCCCTCCCATCCCTGGCAGCCATCGTTCTGCAACCGACCGTCTCATTCACTGGCATCACAATAACCTGGTGCCTGCTTAGGTTCTGCCCTAGCCCTACTGCACCAGAGTCAATTGTGTACATCTCTAAAGTTTAAAACCACCACTCTGCTAAGAGTAGGGTACTACATCACTTTCCTTCGTTAGATGTCGATCATCTTGACTTAGCTTGGAATTGGGGGTCCCTCATTTTAAACAATTCACCACACCCCAAAATATTAATAACTCTTTTCTTTGTAATAAGCACAGTGACCAGTGAGGGTATCCTCGGATAAGCCGAGTGAAAACACTTGCGTGGTACTATTCTAAGAATACATGCTTTTATTAGTTTAAATGTCAGGAAGTATGTTACTGGTGGGAGTTTAAATTGGTATAACCTCTAGAGATGACAGTTTTGGCAAAATCTATTAACATTAAAACAGAAAACTCTATCAATTAAAACTGCATTCCACTTCTAAAAACAGATCCTACAAATAGCCTGTCACTTTATGCAAAATGACACGTCCCAGGTTAGTTACTGCAGCAGTATTTCTCTTAGCAGAAGGTTTGAAATAATATGTTAATATATGAGACATCCATAACTGAAAAACTATTCAGCCATTAAAAAAAATAATGAGGCCACTCTTTATAATCTGATATAGAAAAAAATCAGTTGAAGAACAATGTCTAATATGCTGCCATTTGTGTTTTTTAAAATGTGCCAATTATGTCTCAATAAAGCTGAAATTTTAAAAAGGTGTGCACATATATACATATATGCTCATGTGTAAATGCATGGAATATCTCTGGAAGAGACACAAGAAACTTCATTGTGGTCACCTTTAAGAGGAGCTGGGTGACTGGGGACAGGATGTGGAAGAGGACCAACTTTTTACGTTGTACCCTGTGTTCATCTTGAATTTTGTACCAGTATATATTTATTACTAGTAAATATGTATGTATATTTTATAAATATTGAATAGTAATAAATGTACATATGTATACATATTTACTAGTAATAAATGTGTATAAAATTCAAAATGAAAAAGCATTATATGTGTGAGTGTATACATTTGTATATATGTGTGTATATATACATACGTATGTGTAAATGTATTTAATCATAATAAATGGGTACAAAATTCAAAATGAAAGGGCTTTATTTTTATATATACATGTATGTGTATGTATACGTATGTGCGTATATATGTGTATACACAAACACACATATAGGTATAGACATATAGCCCTTTCGTACAAATGCAGGAAGTTTTACAGCAAAAAAAAAAAATCATCTTTTAAAATTTTTTTCCAGTTTTATTGAGATATAATTGACATACAGCACTGTATAAGTTTAAGATATACAGCATAATGATTTGACGTACATGTATCGTGAAATGATTACCACAATAAGTTTAGTTAATGTCTGTCATCTCGTATAGATACCAAAAAAAGGAAAAAAATGTTTTTTACCTTGTGATAAGAATGCTTAAGATTTACTCACTTAACAACTTTCAAATATACCATACAGCAGTGTTAACTATTGTCATTGTGTTGTACATTACATCCCTAGTACTTATTTATCTTGTAAACTGGAAATTTGTACCTTTTGACCATCTTCATCCAATTCCCTATTCCCACCTCTGGTAACTGCAAATTTGATCTCTTTTTATATGAGTTTATTTTTTTGTTTTTGTTTTAGATTCCACATATAAGTGAGATCATACAGTATCGATCTCTCTCTGTTTGACTTAACTTAGCATAACACCCTCTGGGTCCATCCATGTTGTCTCGAATGGTAGGATTTTCGTCTTTTTTATGGCCAAGTAATATTCCATTGTATATATATATACCACATCTTCTTTACCCATTCATCTGTTGATGGACCCTCACGTTGTTTCCTTGTCTTAGCTATTGTGAATAATGCTGCTAATTAACATGGAGATGCAGATATCTCTTCAGCATGGTGTTTTTGTTTTCTTCAGATATATTCCCAGAAGTAGAATTTCTAGATCACCTGATAGTTCCTTTTTTAAGTTTTTGAGGATCCTCCATACTGTTTTCCAGAGTGGCTACACCAATTCACAGTCCCACCAGCAGTGTACGAGGGTTCCCTTTTCTCCACATCCTCGCCAACATTTGTTACCTCTTTTTGATGATGACTGTTCTTTTTATTTGGCCGTGCCACATGGCTTGTGGGATCTTAGTTCCCTGACCAGGGATTGAACCCGGGCCCTTGGCAGTGAGAGCACGGAGTCCTAACCACTGTACCGCCAGGGGATTCTCAATGATGACCATTCTAACAGGTGTGAGGCGATACCTCATTGTGGTTTTAATTTTCATTTCTCTGATGATTAATGATGTTGAGCACCTTTTCCTGTACCTGTTGGCCATTTGTATGTCTTCTTTGGGAAAATGTCTATTCAGGTCCTTTGCCCATTTTTTAATTGGGTTGTCTGGTTTTTTTGTTATTGAATTGTGTGAGTTCTTTATATATGTGTGTGTGTGTGTGTGTGTATAATTTTTTTTTTTTTTTTTTGGCTGCGTTGGGTCTTTGTTGCTGCACACAGGCTTTCTCTAGTCATGGCGAGCGGGGGCTACTCTTCCTCGCGGTGCGCGGGCTTCTCACTGCAGTGGCTTCTCTTGTTGCGGGGCATGGGCCCTAGAGTGCAGGCTCAGTAGTTGTGGAGCACGGGCCCAGTTGCCCCGCAGCATTTGGGATCTGCCCAGAACGGGGATCAAACCCGTGTCCCTTGCACTGGCAGGCGGATTCTTAACCACGGTGCCACCAGGGAAGTCCCTCTTTATATGTTTTGGATATTAACCCCTAAAAGCAAAAATTTTAAGGAGACAAGCAAACACTCCCTTCTGTGGCCCCAGTACCAGCTATTGGTAGACACATGAACAGGAGCCAGTCTTGGAGCTAGTAAGTTTTTCATCTCAATTTCAAGTCTGCTATAAAATTATCTAAGCTGTGCATTGTATGGTTTCTTCTTACAGATCTTAAATCAACTGGAAGTGGTGAAAGAATTTCTGAGAAACAACGAGGATCTTAGAAATGGTCTTACAGAAGATATGCAGAAGCTAGACAGCCTCCATCAACAGCCTCAAAAACTGGATTCGAAGGAACCTAGGGCACAGACACCTGAAGGGAAGGCCTGAAGTGAGTTTAAGCATATGATGGTAAATAAGGACAGAATAGCCTCATCTCTTTAATGTCTGTTCTTTTAGGTAAGGCCATAACACACATAGTCTCATCTGAAGTTTCCCTATGTCCTTATTTGGAAAGAAAGGACACGGAGCTTTGTGCTCTTTCTAATTGATGGTTCTTACATCTGTGAACTAGTTCAAGATAAACTCCCTGTCAGCTTTGTTTAGTCAAGTATACCTGAAGTCATTGGTCTAGTCTTAAATGAATCAACTTTATGACATAATCAAGAAGCATTTCAGCCCTAAAGTGATGCCAGTGATGCCTCTTAGCCGTGGCATGAAGAATAGCAATTTGTTAATTTTCATAAGAAAAACTTGTTGGAACTTCCCTGGTGGTCCAACGGTTAAGACTCCGCGCTCCCAATGCAGGGGGCCCGGGTTCGATCCCTGGTCAGGGAACTAGGTCCCTCATGCCACAACTAAGACCCAGTGCAGCCAAATAAATAAATTAATTAATTAATTTTTAAAAATACTTGTTAAAATAACTATCTTCGGTATTTTACTTTTTTTCTTCAAATGAAGAAAATTAAATATTTTCTTTTATTTTAGGTTGACCTTCAACAAAAATCAGGCATGTTCTGTGAAAGTCAGCCGGGCTTCCATCTCAGCCGTCCTTTTCTGTGCAAAAGGGAAAACTTACCCAAGTACTCCACTCAAACAAAAAGGAATTTGTGTCATCTTTTCCTGGACTTTCCTTTAACTCTTTGGGAGTTTTTTTTTTTTTTTTTTTTTTTACATTCCTAAGCTTGGTGTTATGTGATCTGTACCAGCCAAAAAATATTGGATACTCTTGTGCCAAACTTGCTGTCATCCGGGCTTTTTTGTTTGTTTTTTGGGTTTTGTTTTTGGTTTTGTTTTGCTGTTTAAAAGGTGAGATTCTTTTCTGGTCCTAAAACTCTAACTGCTTAAACAGTAAAGGCTGTGTTCGGCCAGGCCTGTGTGAAGGGCCACGCAGAGTTCTCTGCCCACTGGCACGCAAGTTCTGTGCCCACACCCTTGCCTGAAAGTCTCATTCATGAGGATGCCCAAGGGTGGGCTGTGATGTACATGTTGAGATATAAATCCTTTTTGCCAGCAGGCAAGGAAAAAATGTGCCTGAAAGGCCATTTTCTAGCCATTTCCAGTTAGTACAGAACTGTTATTACCTGTTTCTGGTAGCTTGAGGCAGTAGGACAAAGAGGTGAGCTGGAGAACACAGTAACTTGACTGACCAAAGCAGGGGGAGGGCCCAGGCCAGCCTCACAAGCAGGGATGTCCGGGAAAGTTTTGAGGTTGCTGGCTTGTTTATGGCACTCTTAAGAAAAGTCAGCCTTGGTGGCAGTCACAGCTCTTCCGGTTCAGTTATAACCTGAGTGCTCCGAGCACAAGGCCTGGCCCTTGCGTGCTCAATGAATATTCGTTAACTGAAGGGTCAACTGATAGCTTAGAGGTATTCATAGATGCAAATGTTAGTTACTGTTAACTAAGCCTTGTCCTTTGTTATGAGATTGAGGAATGAAATTTTAATATTCTTATGGAAGTTCAAAGACATCATTTTCTTTCAGCAAATTCACAAATTCATTCATACTTCCTTATTCCTTTTACCCAAAAAGTCATACACTTTTGACTTTGTCCTGTTTGTTTCCTAAACTGCAAAACCCCTGTCCCATTGTATGCAGTGGTCTGTGGGATCAGCTTTACCCTCACCTTCCCTACCTCTGCTCATTTCCAAAGCCAGCAGTACTAAACTGGGCCTTGTTGCCCCTGGACCTTGAGGGACAGAATTGCCACATTCCCCACTGCCTGGAGGAAGTGCTTCCGTTTCGAGCCCAGGTGAAGCCCTGCTCCTTTGCTTACTCAGCTGCCAAACAAGGATGTGATTTTTAGAGAATGGGGCTGGGGAGATGTATTTTTACCCTGAAATGCATTTAATGTAGTTCTGTAAAACCTGGATGAATGCAAATATGCCTGTGACTTCCTGCTTTCATCTTTCCTGCTACTGTTTGGTCTTTAATCTTACATTTTCTTTCTCCCTTCATTTCATGGAGTTCCTTTAGAAGACTTCAATAGTAAAGTAACAATTTTCTTTCATCTTGCAACTTCCCGCAAACTAAGAAACTCCATGAAATATTTCCTAGTTTCTACATGTAAGATAACAAAACTTGGGATCAAATTAAATCTTGATTCACTAACCAATTTAAGATCTGATTTCTCACCTTAGGAACTTTGGATTATGAACACTTTCATTTCATACCTCTTGTATCTATTTAGCTTTTCCTTATCTACCCAAGAAACGTTTTATCAAGTATCAACCACGTGCCAGGCACTGAAGTTGATGCAAATGGAGGATATGTAAGGTATGGACAATGGTATGTGAGCTTTCATCTTACTGGATTTATTGTCTGCTCTGATGAATTAAAGATACTGTTCAGGGAATTCCCTGGTGGTCCAGTGATTAGGACTCAGCACTGTCACTCAACTGCTGGGGCCTGGGTTCGATCCCTGGTCGGGGAACTAAGATCCCACAAGGCGGGAGGTGCGGCCAAAGAAAAAAAGAAGATATTGTTCAGAAAACATTATTCTGGCAACATTTAATTACATTAAAATTGAAACGAAGATAGGAAGGCATGCCTGGAGGGGGCTTTAAAGCAAACATAGCTTTAAAGCAAACACAGCTTTAAGACTTCCATGGTGGTGCAGTGGTTAAGAATCCGCCTGCCAATGCAGGGGACACGGGTTCAAGCGCTGGTCCGGGAAGATCCCACATGCCGCAGAGCAACTAAGCACATGCGCCACAACTACTGAGCCGGTGCTCTAGAGCCCACAAGCCACAACTAGTGAGCCCGCATGCCACAACTACTGAAGCCTGAGCACCTAGAGCCCATGCTTCACAAAAGGAGAAGCCACTGCAATGAGAAGCCTGCACACCACAACAAAGAGTAGCCCCTGCTCGCTGCAACTAGAGAAAAGCCCGCATGCAGTGACGAAGACCCAGTGCAGCCAAAAATATAATAAATAAATAAATAAATTTATTTTTTTAAAAAAAACTATAATTAAAAAAAATAGCAAACATAGCTTTAAAGGTTGATCCAGGGACATCAACCCTGTGGGACTCTCTTCTACAGATCTGTGCACGTGGGCACAGGGCATGAACAAAAGGGTGTTCACAGCAGCCTTGGCAGGCAGCCATCAAGAGATGACTGGTTAAATAGTCACAGCACATCCATGCTACCGAGTATCATGCAACTGTTAAAAAGAAGGCTGCAATGCCATGATAGGGAATGACGTGTAAGACATTAAATAGAAAAGCAGAATGTCTAACAATGCATAGCATGCTATAAAGCTATGGTATTTTCAAATAACAGAGGTCTGAAAAGTTGTGTACTTTTCCCAAGGTTTTTTGCCATGTTACCGCTGCCAAGGGAATTGGGGTCAAATTTGGCTTTTCTATTTTTCGCACACTCGCATATGAAATTTTTACAACAAAGCTGCACTCCTGTAGTTTGAAAACTTTTCATTCAAATTTTGAATTTCAAAATAATAGACATAAATTCAAACTGCAAGACATGTGTCACGTTTCCTGGAATATATTGTAGCCTCCATTTTTGCGGGGGTCAGCTCCACCTCCAGGGGCACTCGTGAGTTATCAGGGTCAGGAGAGGCCCAGGAAGTGGTTTCCTTCCCCCGCACAGGGCTTCATCATCTCTAAGTGCCTTGGTTTTGTCCAGCAATGTGATTTGTTCCCAGCCTCTCCCTGAGACACAGTATGATGTTCATAATTTTGAAAGAATTCGAGGAGAAAAATGGTGGTAGCATTAGAGTTGCAAAGATAAGGCAGTTCATTGGATTTTAGCCTGGGCTTTGCCAGGAAGGTCAGAGGACCTAAAGAGAAAGACGTTACTTATTAAACTCGATATAAAACCCAAATTCTGGGAAGTAACAAAAGTGTGGCAATAACAAGAGCTTCTGAAAAAATAGCTCTGCCTATTTGGAAAATGTTTTTGGCTTCATAAAGTAGTGGTAGAGACCTGTAGACAGTTTAAGTTAAATTGCCAAGACCAGAAAGAATTATGTTTGAGAGTTTGGGGAGATTATGAAATGATTATTACCCTAATGATTTGAAGGGTGTGTTTTTATTAAAGTATTAATCGCTTACATGGCTTTAAACACTAATATCCTAGGCAACAAAGGGTTAGCTCTTAGCTGGGTGGGCATACTACAAATTAGATCCTGTAAGTGGAGCATTGCATTAGAATGGAGGTGTTGCAATCTTTTGAATATTTGCTCTAATCGTTTTTCCCTCTAAATTATAAATGTAGAGTGACAGGAAATTATCAGCAGGGATTACCTATTTTCCCCTTACCAGGTTAATTAGAAACCTACCTGCTCTGATATGTCTTCAACAGACAGTGGCCTTTTACTGAAAAATAATAGTCAAATTACAAAATACATTTTGTAAAACAAATCTAAAAATGCATTAATTTCCACTCATGTAAGAGCAAAGGGGGAAAATCCTTTAAAATTTTAATAAAAATCTCGATACAAGGTTATGATTCATTTCAGAACTTTCAGAACTGCTTTTTATTATTGTATGAGAGTCTGAACTATCTAAAATATTATGAGCTACCACCTATCTTCCAGAGACTTCTTTCCTGCTTCTCAAACCCATCCTCTATAATATATGTGTGTTTGTAATGACCACAAAACTGTAAACTGAGCATTTTGTGACATCTCTTGGGGAAGGTGGGCGATGACCTTACATGATTTATTACTTTCTACTGAGCTTCAGGAAGGCAGGAGAGTTTTTATTTCAGAGCCACGTGTGGTAGCCAGTCTCCAATATGGCCCCCAATGATCCCTGCCTCCTGCTATTCCCACCCTTGTGTTGTCCTCCCACAGCGTACCAAGGTTGGTCCATGTGACCAAGAGAACACAGCTGAAGTGATGGTATGTCACTTCCCAGATTAAGCTATAAAAGAGTATGGCTTCCATCTTGGGCTTTCTCTCTCTTGGAACACCTTCTCTGGGGGAAGCCATGTTGTGAGCACCCCTATGGCCCACATGACAAGGAACTGAAGCCTCCTGCAAACAACAGTGTGAGTGAGCTTGGAAGTGGATCCTCCAGCAAGTCTTCACAGACTGCAGAGAGAGACTTCAGACCCCAGCAGACAGACAGCTGAGAGACCCTAAGGCAGAAGCACCCAACTAGGCCTCTCCCAGATTCCAGATTCCTGGCCCTCCAAAATTCTGTGAGATATTTGTTGTTTTAAGCTAAGTTTGGGGGTGATTTGTTACACAGCAATAGATATCTCATACACTGTCACTTTCCAGAGTTTGTTTTTCCCCCTGTATGCAGAATGTGAAATGCAGAAACTGCCTACAAAGAGGACTACTGCTTAGATGCCACAGAAGGTGAAGTTGTGCCTGTCTTGTCCAAAACCTGATGTCTTCAGAAACTTTCAGTTGTTTTCAATATCTTTGCATTTGAAATCGTTAACAAAAGTAGGGCTTTTGATCACATACACTGGGGTTCCCCAGTAGACCACCCTGCAACTTCCCACATTCTCCAGAGGGAGTGGGGATTGGGGGTCAAATCCTAGAGGGCAGCCTCTGCTGCAGAGGTAATGGCCTTACACCCAAAGCCCTTCTCTTTTCTCTCCTCTTGCTCCCAGGTTTAAGCAAAAAGTCCTTTAGCACCCATAGGATTCCTAGGGGGGATACCCTGGGCTAATACTGTTGACCACTGACCCTCACCATCACCCCTAGCTAGAGTGCAACACAGGGTGATGATAGGTTCACCAGCTTTACAAACTGCCAGTTCCCCCATTTTTAGGCATGAGGAAAAGAGGAAAGGATTATGATCTTGTCGTTTTTATCTTGTTTACCTAGAATTCAGGGTTGACAGCCACTGACCTCTGAGTTGTTTATTTATCCTGATTACATTGAAGGTTCTGTCATTGCTCCCAGTCACCAACAGATTCTAGGTTCTCTTGCTAAGTACTCCTTAAAAGTCTGAGCTGGATTTCACTGAATTCATTTAAACCCCCTTGGAAGTATTTCCCTCAGTAGAAGTAGCCCTTGGAATTTTTTGGCGTACAGACATTGTGGCTTATCTGGCCCGGACACCGGAAACAAGTAACAAAAGCATGTTCCCAAGAGAGCTTAAAAAAAAATCAATAAATTAGCTAAGTTGAAGTGTCTTTCATTCAGCCTTCCTCCCCTACATAAACTAACCCTCGAGTTGCAGGTCCCGTGGAGAGGAAGACTAGCCAATCTACCCTCACCTTCTAAAAACCATTTTAGGGTACGGGTCAGGGTTAAGGGTCAGGGTTAGGGCAAGGGTTAGGATTAGGGTCAAGATTGGGGTACGGATACGTGTTAGGGTGAGGGTACGGGTGAGGGTACGGGTTATCGTTAGGGTACAGGTTAGGATTAGGCTACGGGTTAGGGTAAGGGTCACGAAATAAACAACACTCAACAGCTTCAGTTCTGTGCTATTTGCCATTGAAACTGCAGGTTTCAATCAGATTCACACTGTTTCAGAGTCAAAACCAAACTTTTCATTGATCTTTTCTTTAGGAAGAACAGTTCAGTGCTTGCAAGCTGCAAAGATTTGATAGGGCCCTCTCAATCATGTTCTGGGGTCAGCGGATCGTAGTCGGTGACCTCCAGGCAGTCGCCGTCAGTCACAGGGTCTTCAGCTGCAAGGGCGGGTAGCGGCGGTAGAGCCGGGAGAGGCGACAGAGGCAGCAGCGGCTGTGGCCGCCGTGGCGCCGCCATAGTGGTAGATCAGATAGCGGCTCCCCTGCATACTCTGCGCCACCACGTTGGTGCCGTGACACGCCATCAGCATTAAGTTGCGAGGCTGTACGAGGTAGGCGAAGCGCATGAAGACCATCGAGTACAAGATGAGCGTCGTCGTCATGCGGCCGCTAATGATGTCCGGCGGCGCCCGCATGTCCTTGAAGGCGGCCAGCGGGAGGCCCCAGTTGGCCACTGGACCCCAGAAGTGCGTGCTGGTCACGTAATCCCGGAACTCCTTGGTCTTCACGATCTCCACCGCCCTCCGCCACAGTGCCGCCACCGCCGCCGTGATCGCCGAGCCACGGGAGCACCAACGGATTAACAGCCAACCGACAACGAGGCGGAGCGCAGAGCCTGGAACCGTTGATTACCCTGCGTCGGCCCGGAACCTCCGCCTTCGTGCGGCAGCCGTAAAGCGCGCCAGACAGCACGTGCCGCCGCTGTCCTGCGTAGCTTTGGGGGCGGAGGCGCGGCCTCGCCCTCGTGCCTTCGCGTTTCTGCCGTAAAGTGCACCAGATGGCACGTGCAGCTGTCGTGCCTGTCTTTGGGAACGTGAGGCGCAGCCTCGCCCTTGTGCCTTCGCGTGACTGCCGTAAAGTGTGCATGCGTGTGCTTCTAAGTGAAGGTGGGATCTCAGCCTCGTCCTTCGCTCCCCGTCGTGCTGCGGCCAACTGGAAGCTCCTCGCCCAGGGAGGCGAGGGTCCTGCTGACTACTTTTCAGTTACACAGGGGGAAACTCTGTTCTCTCCAGTCTGTGGACAGCGTTGACCAGATGTTGATACAAAATTCTTCAGCCAGGTACAGAATTTTCTTTGCACAATTTGCCCGAGTGTTACTTGCGAAGTGACATTTCACCTCTAAATATTTCAGCATCTGGCTCTTCACAAGGACATTCTCCTACAAACCACAGTACAATAATCCACTCAGAGACTTAACATTTAGTACAATACTATCGTCTAATATGCAGTGCATATTTAAGTGTTATAGTTTTATGGCTGTTTTTTTTCTTTATTGTTGGAGGGGGGAGATCCAGGATCCACTCAAGATTCACATTTAGTTATCATCTCTTTTGCATTAATCTAGAAGAGTTCCCCAGCGTTTTTTGTCTTTTGTAACATTGATATTTTTGAAAAGTACAAGTCAGTGTTTCAGAATGTTCTTAATTTGGATTAGTCTGTTTTCTCTTAATTTAAGTTAAATGTTTTTTGGCAAGAATGCTACACACGTGTGGTTGTGTCCTTAGTGCATCACAGTGGGAGGCACGTGATATCACTTTGTTCCATCATTGGTGATAGTGAGTTTGATCATTCGGTTAAGGAGTTGTCTGCCAGATTTTTCCATTGTAAAGGACCTTTTCCTCTATGTAATCAACAGATAATCCAAGGGGAGCCTCTTATGAGAGTGTATGGATAAGTCTTTCACCTAATAGTTAATATCCATTGATGAAAATTCTTAATGAAAAAACTGATGACTCTTTTCCCAGTGTTTTGTACCTTATCCAGTAAAAGTAATGTGTTGAAAAGTAATTAAGTATACATTGAAATAGTAATACATTAAGTAGTGATTTATAAACAAGCCCATTATACCTTTAAAAATTAATACATTCATTATCTATGTTCATTTACATCCCAGATGTTTTACAAATATAGCTTTAAAATATACGGTATAGGGCTTCCCTGGTGGCGCAGTGGTTGCGCGTCCTCCTGCCGATGCAGGGGAACCGGGTTCGCGCCCCGGTCCGGGAGGATCCCACATGCCGAGGAGCGGCTGGGCCCGTGGGCCATGGCCGCTGAGCCTGCGCGTACGGAGCCTGTGCTCCGCAACGGGAGAGGCCGCAGCAGAGGGAGGCCCGCATACCACAAAAAAAATAAAAATAAAAAATAAATAAAATAAAATAAAATATACGGTATAGCCATTGTTCAAAAGGAAAGCAGCATCATTTTCATATAACCCTTTTAAAGCACTGGGCTTCCAGATATCGATGACTGGTATACTGGTGTGAGTCAGTTAAGTATACATTTGAATAAATAAATCAGCAAGCATGAATTGAATGACATTTTAGGCCTACCCTGCCAGATGCTCCAATGTCCTAAAAGAAATGTAAGTTGCCACTCCTTGTCCACAAGAAGCTATCAGTACTTGTAGATCGTCTCACATAGGTTGTTACTTGATTTTGATTACCTGTTGCTGTGTAACAAATCACCCCAAAACACAGTGGCCTAGAACAACAACAATCCTTTATTTTACTCAGAGATTTGCAATTTGGGTGGGACTCAATGGAAACAACTTATCTGCTCCATGCATGGCCAGCTGGGGCAGCTCAGCTTGACACTGGAAGATCCACTTTCAAAATGATTCACTAACAAGGCTGGCAAGTTGATACTGGTTGTTGACAGGGAACTCAGCTGGGACTATTCAAGCTGCTTGTGCTTCCTCACAGCATGGTGCCTAAGAACAAGTGTAACAAGAGAATCAAACAGAAGCTATGTGGTAGGCAGAATTCTAAAATGACCCCCAATGACCCCTGCCCTTGCATAATCTCCCCCAAGTGTGGGCAGAACCTATGAATATGATTAGATATCACTCCCATGATTATATGACAAAAGGGAATTTGCAGATGTAATTAAGGTCCCCAAACAGTTGACCTTAACATAGGGAGATTCTCTAAGTGGACATGACCTAATCACATGAGGTGCTTTGTTTTTTGTTTTTGGCTTAAGACAACAGAAGTTTATTTTCTCACAGTTCTGGAGACTAAAAGTCCAAAATTCAGCAGGGTCACGCTCCCTTTTGGGGCTGCCTCTTCCATCTTCTGGTGACTACAAGCATTCCTTGGCTTGTGGCCACAGTACTCCAGTCTTGGCCTCCATGGTAACATTGCCTCCTCCTCTTCTGTGTCTCTTCTCTCTGTCACATGAGCCATTTGAGTGTGGGTCTGGAGGTCAGAGACGGAGAAAGTCAGAGATTGAAAGTGTGAGAGGGATTTGACCTGAAGGAGATTCTCTATAGCTGGCTTTGAGCGTGAAGGGGGCCACGTGGCAAGGAATTTCGGCAGCCTCTAGGAGCTGAGGGCAGCCCCAGCTGAGTGCCAGCAAGGAGAGGCAGACCTCAGTCCCACAGCCACAAAGAACTGAATTCTTCCAACAGCATGCACGCCTTTTGAGACCCTGAGCAGAGAACCTAGCCATGCTGTGCCCGGAATTCTGACCTACAGACTGTGAGCGAATACGTGGGTGTTCTTTCAAGCCACTAAGTTTGTGATAATCTGTTGTGCAGCAATAGAAAACTAATATAAGCTGTATTTATTGGCTTTTATGATCTAGCCTCAGAAGTCCCATAACATAACTTTCTCCAGACAAAAGCCCACCCAAACTCAACGAGAGCGGACATAGACCCACCTCTGTAAGGCAGGAATGTTCAAAGTCATACTTTTGAAGAAGAGCATGTGGGATGGGAAATATTGTTGGACCACCTTTGGAAACTACAGTCTACCATATTCTTTAACTTGAAATCACATGACTATAGAATATTGGATCTCACGGATTGTCTGTACAATGGGGATGATAGTGGTGCCTACCTCACAGCAGTATTGTGAGGTTTCAGTGTGTTTGTCCATGTTCAGTGCTTAATATAGGGCCTGGTGTATAAGAAGTGCTCAGTGAATTTTACCTGTTATCATTATTATCATCCAGTCCAACCCGCTCAGTTTACAAATAAGGCAGGAAGCTTTAAGGAATTGTGTCATTTGCCACGGTGACTCGGTGAATTCATGGTAGACCAGGATTAAGATTTCCTTCTCTCACAGTAATCCTCTGCACAAATCACTTTAACGTCTGATGTGTTTCTGTCTTTCCAACTATATTGTAAGTTCCCTTAGGCCAGCGAAAGTATCACCAAATGAAATATTCCTTCTCCCCACAAGCCTTTCTAATGTGTTGACTGGATTTGGCCCAAATTGAACAAGACAAGATCTGCCTGTTCAGAGGGGCATTTTAAAGCTAGAGAAACGGAGGTACAGACAACGGTACAGGCAACGTTTAAGTGACTTTCCTGGTAGATTCCCGGCTGGTGGATGCCTGGCTAAGTATAGTCTTTGTATAAGGTTTGTACCTGGTAGATACTTGTTGGTTGTTACAGTTGCAATGAATGGCCCAAATGGAGGGTAAGACACTGTAATGGAACTTGGGGAGACTTGAGAAGGATACAAGGCTAGGAATGGGCAAAGCTGTAGAGAATCCTACCTGGCAAAGATAGTGACAAAACAGTTTTAGGATTAGAGAACATCAGTAATGCTGTCCTGGGATTACCCTTCCCCACAGGGAAATTAGGCTGCTGTATATTTCACTGTATTTTGATAGGTGAGACTAAGCAGCTAAAGGTTTATTATTATTATTGATAGTATTTCTTTACCATTACTATCATTTCTACTCTCTGTGCCAACATAAAGCTGTCAGGGCCTACTGTGTGGCTCCACCTTGAGACACATGAACATGGAGGGCAAGTTCACTGTCATCTTTCAAAGGAAAACGTTGGGAGAAGACTGGCAAATACTAAGATAGATTCCTACCTTTCCCTAGTCTACTGAAAACTTGCCATCGCATACTTTCTTATAACGAAGATTCCAGGTTTACAGGTCTCATGACATTTTGTTGGACGTTAAGGCTGCGGACCCACGTGACCACTCAGTGAGTTCCAGAGCAGTGGACCATGGAGAGCACACCTTTTGATTTTATTTATTTTCTTTTTAACTTCTTATTCTGAAATAATTTCACATTCACAGAAAAGTTAAAATAGTTTAAAACAAGAATGACAAAGCAAGAAGTGTGAAAAGAACTCATGTATATCCTTCACCGAGATTTACCAACTGTTAACATTCTGACACATTCGCTGTATGGTTTTCTTTGCCCCTAAGAACTTCAGAACTTCAGTGTCTTTTTCCTAAGCATGCGGACGCTCGTGGACTTTCTCTTACGTTACTGCAGTATACCCATCAACAGCAAGGCGTTTACCATTGATACAGTACTGTAATCTACAATCCTTATTCACATTTTGCCAATTGTCCCAATAAATGTCCTGTGTAACAATTTTCTGTTTCTAGTCCAGGATGCAGACTGGGGTCATGCATTGCATTTAATTGTGATGTCCCTGTAGTCTCCTCTAATCTACAACAGTTCCTCCGCCTTTCCTCAGCATTCATGACCTTGACACTTTAGAAGAGTACAGGCCAGTGGTTTGATAGAATGTCCCTCAGTTTGGGTTCCCTTGATGTTTCCTCACGACCACGTGCAGGGAGTTCATGTTTGGCAGGAGCCCCGCGGAAGTGACATCCTGTGCCCGGCGCGGCACCTCACCAGGCACATGATGGCCATTAGTGAGACGAAGGTGGCCTTCTGGTGACTAGTGAGACCAAGGTAATGTTCACTAGGTCTCTCCACTGTAAAGTCAGTATTTTCCCCTTTGTAATTCATAAGTAATTTGTGGGGAGATACTTTGAGACTATGTAAATATCATTTCCGCATCAAATATTTTAGCATCCATTGATGATTCTTGCCAGAATCAAGAATTACCGTAATGGGAGGTCCCTGGTGGACCAGTGGTTAGGACTTGGCGCTTTCACTGCCGTGGCCCGGGTTCAGTCCCTGGTTGGGGAGCCCGGGTTCAGTCCCTGGTTGGGGAACTAAGATCCCACAAGCCTTGCAGTGCGGCCCAAGGGGTGGGGGGAAAGAATTACTGTAATGATGACAGCATTTAATTAATTTATTTATTTTTGGCTGTGTTGGGTCTTCGTTGCTGCACGCGGGCTTTCTCTAGTTGCGGCGAGCAGGGGCTACTCTTCATTGTGGTACGCGGGCTTCTCATTGCGGTGGCTTCTCTTGTTGCAGAGCACGGGCTCTAGGCGCACAGGCTTCAGTAGTTGTGGCACGCAGGCTCAGTAGTTATGGCTTGCGGGCTCTAGAGCGCAGGCTCAGTAGTTGTGGTACACAGGCTTTGCTCCGCGGCATGTGGGATCTTCTCGGACCAGCGCTGGAACCCGTGTCCCCTGCATTAGCATGAGGATTCTTAACCACCGCGCCACCAGGGAAGTCCCAGCCGTTTATTTTTTTTAATGATTTTCTGTCTTGTGGTTTAAAACAAAAATCAGAGATTGTATTTCATTAGAGCTTCCCTGGATTGCTGGCCAACATTTATAAAACATAAGACTATTCCTGAATTATGGCTATGAAAACTGAACATTTAGGATTTAGGTATTTTATGAAATTTTTTTTGGCCACATCTTATGCTCATTTCCTTGGAATATTTGCTCTCACATTGTACCAAAGGGAATCAATAGCACAGTGCCTCAAGAGAAGCTGGATGAATAAAACAGTAGGTGGATATATTGGCTCTGCTATTTTCAGTTATTGCAAAAAGTAATTTTAGAGCCATCTGTGGCCCTGACTCTAATCTTTTGCCTTCTTATGCCGTTCCCCCACCCCCCACATGTGAATACAGTGGCTGAAGCCTGCGTGGTTATGCAGTGTCTTCCAGTAGCTAAGAGAACATCAATTAAGTGTGTTATACCTCAGCTTCTCTAGCTATAAAACGCACCCTGTGTTCTGGTCTGGGTCCCTCTGTGCAATTGAGTGGCAGGAGGGGATCATTGGGGCCGGGCCCCAGTGGACCGTGGCTTCCTCCGCATCTTGTTTCATATCTGCCGTATTCCTGTGTCCTCAGATCAGGTCAGTGGTGAAGGAAGCAGAAGGCTGCAGGCCTTCCTCCCCCTCCCCTGCCAGGGCCTCATTCGCAGCGTCCTGTCACCGGAAATAGGTCAGTGCCTACTCCTCATACATAGTCTTGGCACCGGGAAATGAAAAAACCTTTTGTTAACCTTTTACTGAAAGGATCATCAAGTATTTTAACTCTTAGAAAATTTTGATGTTTTAAAACTTTGTTTTGAAAGTGTTTCACACTTAACAAAAAAGTTGCAAGAATGCAGAGAATTCTCCTATACCCTTTCCTGAGATCCACCAAGGTCAGAGTTCTATCCGGGAAGCAGGGCCGCTGAGCGTGAGAAGGGATTTATTGCAGCGAATAGACGGGACGGAGCTGGGGAAGTTATGGGGGAGGTGGAGGGAGGAAGAGTTGACAGCCGGTCAGTGCGAGGAGCCAAAGCAGGGCCTGGGCCCTGAAGGGAGGCTGACCAGGAGTCTAGAGCTGGGCCTGGGGAGAGGCGCTGGGGTCACCCCCGCATTCAGGGGGACGCGCTGGCCACGAAGCGGAGGAGAAGAGAACAAGCTGGGGTCCACCAGCACCTCTGTGCCTGCCTGCCTGCCTTCCACTGCGTTTAACCCCGCCGCCTTCTGAGAGTCCGTTTCCTTCTGCTTCAAACCTCTTGCAGTGATGTCTGAGCCAGGTCTTCCCTGGAATCGCGCGGGGAAGGCAATTCCGGGAACCACGGTCCGGCTCAACCGGGTTGACACAGTACCAACCACTACAGCCAAGTTGAAACTTTGCCATGGTCGTTTTATTGTTCTCTTTATAGATACGCATGTGTATATGTGTGTATGTGTATCTATATATGTAATATATATATATAATCCAAACACACATTACTTTTTATCTGAACCATTTGAGAGTAGGTTGCAAACATCATTTTGCTTTACTCCTTAATACTTCACTGTGTATTTCCTAAGAACAAAGATATTCTCTGATGTAACCACAGTATAGTTATCCTTGATGAAATGTTGTATACAATATTTTATGTAAGTATAGTGCACATTTCAGTTTTGTCAATGGTCCCCAAAATGTCCTTTATTGCATTTTTTCTCTTCAGTACAGGACTCACACAGGGCATTTAGTAGTCCTCTTTCATCTGGAACAGTTCCTCAGCCTTTCTCTGTTTTTCATACCATGGACGTTTTTGAAGAGCACAGACCAGTTATTTTATAGACTGTTCCTCAGTTGGGACCTGCCCGATGTTTCCTCACAGAGTCACATCTCAGCCAAAATACTGTCAAAGTGATCTGTGTCCTTCTCAGAGTATCACATCCAGAAGCACGTGTCTGTCTGCCTCTCACTGGTAATGTCCATTTTCATTACCTGGTCAAGGCATTGTCCAGTTTCTCCACTGCAGAGATACGACTGCCCCTTGCAGCTAATAAACGCTCAGTAGGTAATTACTTTAAGACTATGTAAATATCCTGCTCCTTTTCAGACTTTCTCTCCCATAGATTCAGCATCCATCTTCTCCAAATCAATATTTACTCTGATGGATGCAGAGTGGTGATTTTCCAGTTCCACCAGTCCTTCCATATATATCTGTCAGCATTACTATAAGGAAGACCCTCCCTTCTCCCTCCATTTTTTCTTTGTTTGTTTGCGCTGCGCCGCTTGTGGGATCTTAGTTCCCCGACCAGGGACCAAACCCGGGCCCTTGACAGTGAAAGTGCCGAGTCCTAACCACTGGACTGCCAGGGAATTCCCCCCCTCCCCCTTTTTATATACTTACCTATTTATTATTAAGGTGGTCTCATGGATTCCTACTTTATTCAGTGGGTTATAATCCTTTACTGTCCCCTTAATTTGATGCCCTAATCAGCCCATGTTTGGACAGTGGGAGCCCCTTGAAGCTGTCTCCTCTGACCTTTCAGCATTAAACTCCACAAAAAGATACACCGTGCAAGGGCTGTCTTCTCCCCGATTTATTCCATGCTCTCCACCCCATCCCCAAACTTATAGGTAACTAACTACATTGTTTTCTGGTTCATCCTTCCTGTGTTTCCTTTTGCAAAAGTGAGGAGATACGTGCATATTTACTTATTTCCCTTTCTTACACAAATGGGAACAGACTGTTTAAACTCTTTTTCACTTTACAGTATATCCTGGAAACCACCCCACGTCACCTCACAGAGATCTTCCACATTCTTTTTTCTACAGCTACGTAGTACTCCATTGTGTGGGTGTATCACCGTTTATTTAGCCAATAGCCTTGATTTGGATGGTTTCTACTATTTTGTGAGTACGAATAATGCTGAATATCCCTGTGTCTGTATTTTCTTGTTGTTACTGGTGTATTTTAAGAGGAAGGCCCTAGAAATGGTACTGCTGGGTCAAAGGGTAAATACAAATCTAGTTTTGCCAGATATTGACAAATTCACCTTCCATTTTGCATTCTTACAATGTTTAAGAGTGTCTGTTACCACACAGCCTTGTCAACAGTATATTGTCAAGCTTTAGAATGTTTGCTAACCTCATGGATGAGAAATGGTATCTCACTGTAGTTTTTTTAAATAACAGCTGTATTGAGGTACAATTCACATACCGTACAGTTCACCCATTTGAAATGTACAGTGGTTTTTAGTGTTTTCACAGAGCTGTGCCATCATCACGGTAATCAATTTTAGAACATTTTCATCGCCCCAAAAAGAAACCCCGTACCCATTAGTAGTCGCTCCTCATTGTCCCTTCCCCAAAGTGCCTGGCAACCTCTCAACTCCTTCCTGACTCTACAGAGTTGCCTATTCTGGACATTTCGTATATGTGACATTTAGGTCTGGCTTCTTTCATTTAGCATTATGTTTTCAAGGTTCGTCCATGTGGTAGTGTGTGTGTCAGTACCTCATTCCTTTTTATGGCAGAACACTCTTCTACAATGTGGAGAGACCACATTGTGTTCATCCATTCATCAGTTGATGGACATTTGGGTTGTTTCCGCTTTTTGGCTATTGTGAATAGTGCTGCTGTGAACATCTGTTTACACGGTTTTTGGTTTTTTTGTTTGTTTTTTTAATTGAAGTATAGTTGATTTACAATGTTGTGCCCATCTCTGCTGTACATCAAAGTGTCTCAGTTATACACATGTAGACATTCTTTGTTTACATCCTTTTCCATTATGGTTTATCACAGGGTATTGAATATAGTTCCCTGTGCTGTACAGTAGGACCTTGTTGTTTAGCCATCCTATATATAATACTTTACATCTGCTAATCCCAAACTCCCAGTCATTCCCTCCCCTCCCCACCCCTTGGCAACCACAAGTCTGTTCTCTTTGTCTGTGAGTCTGTCTCTGTTTTGTAGATAAGTTCATTTGTGCCGTATTTTAGATTCCACATATAAGTGATATCATGTTATTTGTCTTACTCTTTTTGACTTCACTTAATATGGTAATCTCTAGATGCATCCATGTTGCTGCAAATGGCATTGTTTCATTCCTTTGTGAGTAGTATTCCATTGTATATATGTACCACATCTTCTTTATCCATTCATCTGTCATTGGACATTTAGGTTGTTTCCATGTCTTGACTATTGTGAATAGCGCTGCTGTGAACATAGGGGTGCGTGTATCTTTTTGAATTATAGTTTTGTCCGGGTATATGCCCCGGAGTGGGATTGCTGGATCATATGGTGATTCTGTGTTTACTCTTCTCAGGAACCTCCATACTGTTGTCCATAGTGGCCGCATCAACTTACATTCCCACCAACAGCGTAGAAGCGGGGGTTCCCTTTTCTCCACACCCTCTCCAGTATTTGTTATTTGTAGACTTTTTAATGATGGCCATTCTGACTGGTGTGAGGTAGTGCCTCATTGTAGTTTTGATTTGCGTTTCTCTAATAATTAGTGATGTCGAGCATCTTTTCATGTGCCTACTGGCCATCTGTATGTCTTCTTTGGAGAAATGTCTATTAAGCTCTTCTGCCCATTTTTTGATTGGGTTGTTTTATGTGGTTGTATGTTTTCACTTCTCTTGGGTAGATCCCTGGGAGTGGAATGACTGGGTCATATGGTAACTCTATGTTTAGTCTTTTGAAAATCTGTCAGACTGTTTTTCCAAAGTGGCTTCAACGTCTTACATTCCCACCAGCAGTGTACGAGGGTTCCAATGTCTCCGCAGCCTCAATAATGCTTGGTGTTCTCTTTTTGATCGCAGCCATCCTAGTTGATGTTCTCAGTGTAGTTTTAATTTGCACTCTTACTATGAGTGAATTTGAGTATCTTTTCACATGTTTAAGGGCCATTTTAATATCCTTTTAGGTGAATTGTCAATTCATGTCTTTGGCTTGTTTCTATATGGGAATTTTGGACTTTTCTCCCCTCTCATTTTGAAAGTTCTCTCTATATTAGAAATATTAGTACTCTATCTGTGAGGTATGTTGCAAATAATTTCTTCTTTTGTGGTGTTTTTAGCAGCATTACTCATAATAGCCTCACGCTGTGAACGGACATTTAAAATGTGGTCTATCCATTACTGGGATACTGTTCAGCAATAAAAAGGAAGGAACTATGGATACATGCTATGACATAAATGAACTTCAAAAACCTGATGCCCAATGAAAGAAGCCAGACACAGGAGACCACATGCTGTATGATGTCGTTTATATAAAATATCCAGAAAAGGCAGATATATAGAGACAGAAAGTAGATTAGTGGTTGCCTGGCTCAGGGGATCAGAGTGCAAAATGGGATCAACAGTAAATGTGCACGAGGGATCTTGGGTGATGAGAAGGTTCTAAACTGATTTGTGGCAGTGTCGCACAGCTTGGTAAATTTACTAAAACATCATTGAATTGTACACTTGAAATAGGTATGTTATATGATATCTAAAATATACCTCAATAAAATTAGAAAAAAATTATATTTTTAGATAGTCAAATTTATCAACCTTTTCTTTCATTGCATCTGGGTTTTGAGTCAAGTTGGGAAAGCTGTTCCCTGTACTTGGGCCATTGAAGTAATTCACCCTGTTTTCTTCCAATACTTGTATGGTTTCTTTCTCTCTCTTTAAAATCTAGATCTCCCACCCATTTGGAGTTTGTTCTTGCGTGTGCTGGGAGATAGGGATCTAGTTTTATCTTTTCCCAAATGTGTATCCTGTCACCCCAACATTTATTCAAAAGTTCGCCTTTGCCCAGTGATTTGAGATGCCACTTCTACCATATACTAAATTTCTGTATGTACTTCAGTCTATTTCTAGACTTTCTGTTCTATTCCATTGATTTGTCTGTCAGTGCATCAATACCATACTGGTTTTTTTTAGTGGAACATTTTATTTTTTAATAGATCTTTCTTGGAGTATAATTGCTTCACAATACTGTGTTAGTTTCTGTTGCACAACAAAGCGAATCAGCCATGTGCATACACATGTCCCCATATCCCCTTCCTCTTGAGCCTCCCTCCCATCCTCCCTATCCCACCCCCGTAGGTCATCGCAAAGCACCGAGCTGATCTCCCTGTGCTACGCTGCCGCTTCCCACTAGCCAACTATTTTACATTCGGTAGTGTATGTATGTCGATGCTGCTTTCATTTCGTCCCAGCTTCGCCCTCCCACCCCATGTCCTCAAGTCCATTTTCTGTGTCTACTACCTCTTTATTCCTGCCCTGCAACTAGGTTCATCAGTACCTTTTTTTTTAAGATTCCATATATATGCGTTAGCATAAACCATACTGTTTTAATCATAGAGGCTTTATGTTTTAATATCTGGTAGAGCTAGTTCACCCTCGTGAACTAGCTAGTTCACTTTTCCTTTTCACTGTTTTCTTAGTTTTTCATATATAAACTTTAGGATCAACCTGTGTAGCCCCATAAAAACATTTTTATTTTCATTAGGATCAGATTAAATTTGTTAACTTTGGAAGAACTGACATTTTTATTATGTTGTTGTGGGTTGAATTTTGTCCACCAAAAAGATATGTTGAAGTTCTAACCCCTGGTACCACACAATGTGACCTCATTTGGAAATAGGGTCGTTGCAGATGTAATTAGTTAAGATGAGGTCATACTGGAGTGGGCCCAGTACTAAGGGTGAGCCCTTAGTCCAATATGACTGTTCTTATAAAAAGCAATTCTGCCTCAAGTCTAGCGTAGAAATACAGGCTTGAGTTTCCAGCCTGCTGGCCTGTGCCCACAATCACATGAACCAGCTCCTTAAATGTGCATGTATATATGTGTGTGTATATGTATTTTTCATATATCCTCTGGAGCATACCGACTGATATACATGTTGTTTTTCTATTCAAAAAGATGTCTATTTTTGTCTGGCACACGGGCCTCTCACCGCTGTGGCCTGTCCCGTTGCGGAGCACAGGCTCCGGACGCGCAGGCTCAGCGGCCATGGCTCACGGGGGCCCAGCCGCTCCGCGGCACGTGGGATCCTCCCGGACCGGGGCATGAACCCGCGTCCCCTGCATCGGCAGGCGGACTCTCAACCACTGCGCCACCAGGGAAGCCCTGTGTCTTTTAAGAGTGGTTCAAAATTGAAACTTGTTTTCTATAGCCATGGTTTGAGATATAACATTCTGGGCTTGTACTTTCCTTGGGTTTCTTGAAAATGCTGTTCCACCCTCACATTACTTTGCATATTACACGAGAAGTCTGATGCTAGGCAAATTTTCTTATTCATGTAAGTAATTTGACCTTGTGCCTGGAAGCCCTGAAGATCTTTTGTCTTAAAAGTCTAAAATTTTAATAAGATATGTCTCAGAGTTGATAGATTAATGTCAATTTTCTGAAGTACATGGTGGGCCATTTCAATATGTAGATTTAAATTTTCTCTTATTTCTTGGATTAGAGTTTTTAAAAAAGTTAATGTCACCAAAGATTAGACATATTGAGATCATGTGCCTCCTGACAACATGAGCAAATATCAAACCAACAATTTTATAGAGAGACATTCTATAAAATCACTGGCCATTACTTTTTCAAAAGTGAACCAGTGGTCCAGTGGTTAGGACTCAGCACTTTCACTTGCTGGGGCCCCGGGTCCAATCCCTGGTCGGGGAACTGAGACTAAGGAGACAGGACAACTAAATGCGAAATGTGCTCCTGAACTGCATCTGGGTCCAGTAAAAGGTCACTAGAGTAGGACAACTGACATAATTTACTAACTAAAGTTTGTTCCTATTATTTGCAACCAAGAAACTAGCCAGTACATATCAGTGGTACAATGGTGGGCCCAAGCAGAGATCCTTGAATTTGCTACTATTATTATAGTTTATATTAAGCATTCACAAACCTTTGAGCATGTTCTCCCACTGAATGCTGACTTTCACAAACCTGGAGTATCACCATCCCCATTATATAGATGAAAAACTTTGATTCAGAGAGGATTAAGGGATTTGCCCAAGATTGTTCAGCTAGTAAGTGGTGAATCGGATAACTGAATTCATCTTTATTTCAGTCACAGTGCTTCTTAACTAATGACTTTTTCTGACAACTCCTTATTTTTTCCAGGAAACCACTGCATAGTCACTCTGTCATGAAAAGGCTGGAAAGAAACTTACCTGAAGCCAAGGTTGGAAGGCCTGATGCCACTGCATGTTTTGGAAATTGTTGATCACCCATTAAAAAGTAAGTTTATGGCTTCCATATTATTTGGTACTAGTGAAAATGGATTCAGGATAGCATTCCTTCACAAAAGACAGCCAAAGAAAGTAAAAAAAAATCAATTCTCTATTATTCTTAACAGAATTAGGCCATAAGCAGTATCTACCACATGTAGAATCTCAGATATTTTATAAACCTGGACTATTCCACCAATTAGATATAAAGTGACTGGGTTTTCTCTTTCTGTGTCAGTGGAATAGTCTGCCATGAGCCTGACTTTCCTGCCTCTCGCACAAATCTTGACATCATGATTTATGTTCCTGAACAGATTAGACTTAAGAGCAAATCATCAGCAACAGGTATAATAATCTTGGCAGAACATTTATTTTAATTAATTGCTTTCTGCCTACCATTGATGGAAGGGTGCTGATGCCATTTACCTTGTTAAGGATTGGTGCCTGTCATGTTATTTTTTTTCTTCTCCTAGAACTTAGTCTCATCAGTTTTAAATTACAAAGGCACTGGTTTACGTCATATTTCATCACAACAATCTAACTTCTGTGGCAATATTTATATAAGAAACTTGTGAAAGAAAAATGAATTTTAACCGCTCTGCAGCGTTGTAGATCCCTGTTCCCCAGACATAGGCCCTGCTGGGTTCCGTGGGGGTCAGAGTGTTTCCGGGCTAGGTTGCTGAAAATGCCCTCACCCTCATAAACCTGGCAGGGGGCAGTGGTGGAGGAGAACACTTGAGTGATTGATTTTAGGACCATTGGTTTTTCTTTCCTGTGGAGTTATCAGCTTCACTGTTTACAGTTCAATGAGAGGCAAAAAGAAAACAAAAATTTCCTCCACTGTATGGAAGTTTAACACTGTAACTGTCAACGGTATCCTGCAGTAGTGGTAGAAAACGCAGCTAAATAGACTCCGTCTTCTCAAACATGTTATTTAGAAATGATTTGATGTTCTTTGCAAAGAAGAGGCAGACACAGCTAATACTAAACCCAGATAGGGTTCCCAGGGGCGGGGCAGCACAACTCTCTTACTAAAGTAACTTCTTAGCTACATAATCATGAAGTTTAAAATTCTGATTGGGTAAGCTATAAGAATTTAAAACTGTATCCCTTAAGCCTTTACCTTATTAGTTCTTCATACTCTAATCAATTAGTTGTATATTCACCTTTTTGAAGGAAATTTAAGCCTTCCCTACCTGAAGGCCAGTGTGAATTTATCACATATTCTGTATAAATTCAGTAACAAGCAATAGTAATTGAAATGTCTTTGTCATATTCAGGAGGCAGTGAGAATAAACAAATGTAAACAATACTACTAATAATAAAACAGTTTGTGTAACAAAACAGCCCATTTTGATTAGATTAAAACCCTTTTCAGTTAGGTTTTTACCATATAAAATAGATTTAATATTGAAATGACACATTTGGAATAATTAATTATTAACTTTATTTGCCACTCTTATAGGCATTGGTCCACTTCCACATGAAAATACTTCCACTTAACATTCTATAGAACGATGCTGTACTGCAAACCAGAGTAACTTAGTTACAAAAGGGGAAAAATTACTGAAATCATGCCCCAAGATGTCCCCCAAATGTTTTTGTGTGTGTAATTACTTTTGTGTGTATAATTACAAGCGTCTATAACTCCACAAAGCTAGTTCCTTCTTAGACCAATGTAGTATCTTTAATATCCACAGCTGACCATTCGGATCACCAAACTTTCAGAAGAGGTTAAGAAACAGCATAGTCTGTCGATCAGATGGAAGTCCAAATCTAAGTAAGTGACTATATAAGCCCATACATAGTTTAGAGCTGCTTGAAGTTAAAAACCTTTACTCGTTTCAGAGATATTTACATTAAGACGTTTATGTTCACAGTATATAACAGTCCAATGATCACCTTCACCTGTCCTGTGTAAGGGAGTAAGCATTTCAAATTCAGTGCATTTTCCCAACATAAAAACTGTTCTAAATGTTTGTTTGTTTTACATTTAGTGCATGTTTCCAAATATTAAATGGTTATATCAATCATAGTATTGAGCATATTATGGAACCTATTGAGCATATTATGGAACCTATATCACAAATCAACTCACATCAATACTATAAAGAACATCACAGGCACACAAAATAGAGAAGCACACAAAATAGAGAACACAACCTGCTTTTTTATAAATTCATACTATCTACTTTACACTAAAAGATATAGCCGATTTCCAAACAGCTGATTTTTCCAAACCCCTTTTCTAAGTTGGCATAAGGAAAGTTCAATCCATTCGAATCTTCTGGTTTGTCATCCTATAAATGATGCTATCATATCCAGGATCCATGTTCCAAATATTGTAAGAGGTAATAATCACAGCCAAGGCCAAGGCGATCATTATCCAAAGTATCATGTTGAAAACCACTGGATATTCAAAATTATACTTATATGCGAGGTTATAGGTACTTGATGGGTCCTTCTACAATAAAGAAAAGAAAATCAAGAGGGAAGAATGTTAAGTTAGGAAATTATCCCAATTTGCTAGCTAGGGAAGAATGTTAAGTTAGGAAATTATCCCAATTTGCTAGCTATGATTCATTTATCTATCTAACAAACTATATTATTAATAAGTGGCATAAAAGCTCCTTATATTAGGAGGAACCAAGAAGGGGGAGCCTTCACAGAGGTTAGCACACTGTTGGTGGAAGTATATATAGTGCTCCAACTGCTTGCAACGCCGATAAACTTGACAGTGTGCGCGTATACTGTGATCCAGCCAGTTCATGCCCTAGGGAACACTTCTTCTAGATGTGTACCAAGACATGTGCAAGGACATCCATCAACGGGATGGATAACTGTGGCACATCCGGTGGAACGTAGAGTAGAGTAGTTCAGGTCATTTTACTGCTATAGTTATCAACTTGCGTGGCTCTTAAAAACAATACTGAGCCTTTGCTCAGAGAAAAATATAGTATAATTCCATTTATAGAAAATTCAATTACAGGCAAAACCAAACATTATTTAAGGATAAATACATATGTATTAAAACTGTAAAGAAAAGCCAGGGAATGGTTAACATACTATTCAGGAGAGCAATTACCTCTAGATGGGGCGGGTAAAGGAATAAGACGAGGGAGCTTCATAAGAACAAGTATTCTCTTCAGTTTTAAAACGTTAAATTTTAAAAATTCTTTATTGGCCTGGGGCTTCCTAGAACTTGTGGATGGTATAAACTTGAGCCTCAAACCCACATGAAGGTGGCCCTGTGGTTAAGGATTCCCTAGGAGACAGTCCACCCCCAGCACATACCCCGACTGCACAGCCCCCAAGCTGCCTTCCCGTCTCCTTCTGCTGGCAGGCAGGCTGTTTTCTAGTCTGCCCTCTCACTGCAGGCACGGCCCTTTCAGGGTTCCAGCTTCACGGGGAGGCATCAGTTCCAACTCCCCACAGAGAGCCAGTTGCTCGGTAACCCAACTGGAAATGTTCCCAGGGCAGCCTGACTAACACAGTTCTCCAGTTCCCTTTCTTTAGAGTTTCCCTTACTTTTTTGAGAGTTAAACTGTGCACTCAAGAGGGGGTTTACTTTTATCCACTTCTAGATGCTCTGTAGTCGGAAAATTTTTCGGTGTGTCTAGCCTGCCGTGCTGTCTTAAGTCCTTCCACTCCTGTTTAGGATGAGACAATCTCAAACCAGTCACATCTAGATTATCTTGAACACATTACTTTTGAGCATCTCACTCTAAGTCCCACACAGCGACTGGCAAAACCGAGGAAAGTGCGGGCTGCAAAATGGACCCAAAGGAGAGTGTCCGTACCATAAACAACTGGGAATCCGCCTGCTCTGAGAGATGAAGCCAGCTGTAAGTAATGTTCTTGGCCGTGCGCGCACTTGTTTTACCAGGGCTGGCACCCTTGCCTATGATCCTCTAAATGCTTAAAAATCAAAGCAAGATCCAGGTCAAATTGTATTATAGAGAGTGTACGTAGCCGGAAAATGGGAGACTGTACCACAAAGACAGTGTACCTCTGAGAAAAGCAGACTCCACAAGTTGAGAGCACCACACCACTCCCTCATGTTAACTTCTGAGGTCTCCTTGTAATACCCATATTTGAATTATCTTATGGGCTCTGACACATTTGCTTTTATCCCTAACAAAGTCTCGCATTATCTGATTACAACCCCAAAGAACTGAGCATCACCGGCAAAACACCTACGTGAATAAGAAACCTACGTTTTGTTTTTTCAGATTTACTGACTGCTCATTCATATTGCCCACAAGTGATACAGGATTTAGTGGGTTTTTTAGAGTTAATTTTACAATTTTAAAGCAGGATCTAAAAACGTACTCACCGCTTGTTTTGCCTCAAGGATAGTCCTAGTCTTCCTCGCAAGGGATGTGTCGAACGATCTGACAGTCACTAACTCTACCACTGCGTTCCCACCGTAGAGATTGTACATGTCATCTGCAAACTGAAGAGTTACTGACATTACTATGAATCTCAAAACACATTAAAATTTTTGTAAAGCTTCTGTGCACCTACAAGAACAAATACAATTACCTACTGGCTCATGAAGTACACTGTCTTAAAATAGGCAAGTCTTAAAAGTTTAAATATAAATATTCAGAAAAGTGTTTGTTAAGATTCAACATATAAACATTCAAAATAAAATTACTTCCAGAAAGAAGGAGTCACTGAATTTGTTGGTGTATAAATTGGGGGCAGGAAGAATGAAATCTTTGTTGTCTCTGGTTGATCGCAAACATCTACAAAGATGAAGCCTCACTGAAGAGCTGCAGGTGAATATAACGTCAAGGGCAGAAGAAAACTAGCATTTACTAGTGTCTGCTAAATGTCTGGTACTGTGCTAAGTGTTCTCCTTCGATTATTTCATAGGGATTAACGGGGACAGAGTTTCAGGGAAGATGAAAGTTCTGGCGATGGATGGTGGTACAGTTGCCCAACAATGTGAATGTACTTAGTGCCACAGAGCTGTACACTTAGAAATGGTTAAATGGTAAACCAAAAAGAAAAGAAAAAAGTACTGTGCTACAGTTATTGATCATTTCCTATGCTGCTTATGCCAGCATTAGAGAGAGAGAGACATCCCTGGGATTTCCCTGATGGTCCAGTGGTTAGGACTTGGCACTTTCACTGCCGGGGCCCGGGTTCAATCCCTGGTCGAGGAACTAAGATCCTGCAAGCCGCTCGGCAAGGCCAAAAAAAAAAAAAAGAGACAGACATCCCAACATACACCTGTGACCTGCTCCATCCTCGGTCACTGAAATTAGAGGGCCCTCAAAGAAGGTGAGTAAAAGACTTCAATCAATAGTAGTTCACTAAGCAGATTTTTCCCAAGAGTCAAATGCTCATACTCTAACTGCTCACACCCCATTGATGGTTTACCACCCCATTGATGGTTTACCTTTTGTAGAGCATCAACAAGGATCTTAGAAGCATCTCTAAATTGTTCAGAGTCTTCCCCGTAACGTTTCCCAATTTCGTCCAAACCTGCCAGCTCCAGTGAGTATAAATCAGGAGAATGATCCTTGGCTAGATGCTTATGTCGAGACAACTTAGGAGAACAAACAAACAAAAGGAAATAGATGAAGTATTGTCAAACACAGCCAGTTGGAGTTTTACACCTAACTAAACTAGGCAGAAGCACCCCAGGGTACCACAATAGTCTAGAACGGTGGCAAACAGAACTGGTTTAAATGGGAGTTTCTGATAAAACAAATCCAACACAAATCTCATTTTTAGGAGCAGTTATAATAAAAGCTCTTTTAAAAATTTCTATAGTTTTAAAACCTCAGATACGGGCCAGGGTATGAGAGAACCAGATGGTTGGACCAGTTTGATCCCAGGAGAGACGAGCCATCAGTGCTCACAGAGCAGACACCTCCCACACCACCAGCACTACACTTCCACACTCCCCAAACCAACCCACTGAGAGTTTGGGCAACAACTTCAGAAGATAGCACACGGGTAAGATTTTCTATTTCATCATAGGAGGGTTTTTTTTTAAAAAAGTCATTCACCAAAACAAAAAAGAATACACTACAGGCATATATATTCCCTTCCTGACTTGGTTGACTGCATTAGTCCAAACTGTTTAAGTCTTAATGTCTGACAAGAAATCAACAGGTCAGGACCACAGCCAGGGTGGCCTTACTCCTAAGCCTGTGTTCTTGGAAGGTACATTAATACTTACTATCCCTCCTAAAGGTACAAATGCAAAGTAATTGGTTAACATGAGATGAGTTCAAAATTCCCAACACCACCACTGATTTCTCAACTTTCGGAATCATAAATCTAGGGCATACTTAAACTTTTTGACTGGTTTCACTATCATTCAAGGACTCTCTAGAAATGTCTTCTGGAACCAGAATAAATGGAACTGAAAAATTAGAGAAGCCTACTTACCAAACTTGAAATATCATGTAGCACTTGCAGTTCAGAAAGAAAAAGCAGATCAACCTGCGGAGAGCAGAAATGAGCATTATTTTAAATATTCATCTAAGATCTATATTTGCCATCTATCAAATAAGGCACAGGATATTACAAACATTAAGTACATGAGTGAATTTATGCGACAATCTGTCCTCCATTTGCTAGGTTCATTTCAAGTGAAAACGCTTATAAAACAGTATTTCCTAACAAAAAGGTGATAGTCATTCTCCAGCAGTGACTACCACTCAAATAGCTTTTTTTTTTTTTTTAAGGAATGCTTTTTTGTGTGTTTTATTATTTTGTTTTAATTTATTTATTGTATTTATTTATTTTTGGCTGCGTTGGGTCTTCGTTGCCGTGCATGGGCTTTCTCTAGTTGTGGCGAGCGGGGACTACTCTACGTTGCAGTGCGCGGGCTTCTCAGTGCGGTGGCTTCTCTTGCTGCGGAGCACGGGCTCTAGGCGTGTGGGCTTCAGTAGTTGTGGCTTGCAGGCTCTAGGGCGCAGGCTCAGTAGTTGTGGCACACAGGCTTAGTTGCTCCGCGGCATGTGGGATCTTCCCGGACCAGGGCTCGAACCCGTGTCCCCTGCATTGGCAGGCGGATCCTTAACCACTGCACCACCGGGGAAGTCCCAATAGCTTTATTTTTGATAAAGCTGTGATAAGCATCTAAACTCAACTGGTTTTCCCTCAGGGCATCAGAATATTCTGGCGCACTGCAACGAGGTCCTGCCGATAGCCTACTTTGCTCACATCCCGTGAAGAATAAAAGATGGTGGTCCTGGTCGTCCAGAGTAGGTGAAGAAGGGAGGCTACCACAAAGGTGGCATGCCATGTGGTTAAGCGGGTGCATGAACAGGTGGTGAAGCTGACATACAGGAGTCAAAAGTAAGGGTGGTGCCCTCCACTGTACAGTCAAGAATGAATTAGAAAAATAAGGCAACACATCAAAAGTGGCAGTGAATAATGGCTCCCACATTACCAGATCCACACAGCTCTACCAACTACCAACTAGTTACTGTGATTTCTGGCCTGTCAGGATTAACTGGTGGCAACCCTTGCGCTAGAATGTAGTGCTATTTATTACTACAGATCAGCTCACAAAGAGAGTCAATTCATTCATGAGATTCATTTTTTAAAAATTACACTAAAGGAAAAAAGAATCTACTCCAAGCAATAAACTTACAAAACTTTTCATTTTCTAAAATTTCAAGTTTGCTCTAAAGTCAGCATAAGAAATGGGAAATTACTAATGATATTCACTTATTCATTCAATAACTGCACTACTTACTTCATTGTTCCTACTCAGAGAATTGAGGGGAAGTGAACTGAGAACAGAGTTTTCTTGAAACAGTCGATTACGGAGCTGTCTTAGCGTTACTGAGAGATCTTCAAAAACTGAGTTTGCCTTCCCCACCATGTACACTCTCTGCAAGAATCCAAAATTTTGTTACATTCTACAGATTAATTCCAATATAGAGGTCTGTCAGCATTTTTCATAAAATTAGTTTTAAATTTTCATTAAATAAAGAAAGCTTATTTTTTAAAGCATTTAAAATAAAAACTGTATCACACTTACTTCCTCACTGGGAGCCAACTGTAAAACTACAGGAGTTTCTTCAGAAAATAAGGAGTGAATGGAATTTGCAACGCTGTCAAGACTAAAAGGAACTGCCTGAAATTTAATAATGAGATCTTAATTATTATCTGAACCAAAATGGGAAGAAAAATCATTTACATAGTATTAAAAAAGGAGCCAAGTACCAGCATTTTCTATGGAAATCCAAAAGACCTAAATCATATCCAAACGCAAAGAGCCCTTTTGAGGGCACAGAAGATTTAAACAGCCCCCTAGTGGGCCAATGAGTTTGTGTCTCCAAATGTGCCTATATGAGAAAAAACGTGCAAAATGAAGGACAAAACACTGCCTTGCACAAATGACCATTTTCTGGTGGTCATTCAGGTATTTTAAGCAGCAATACATCCGGTTTCAATATTGATAAAATGTGCCACAATGAATGTATATTCTACAATAATGTATTAACTTGCATTTAAGAGAAGGTCAAAGGAATTTGAAGACTTGCATATAATTGAAAGAGAGACCATTTTTCATTTCAAAATTTTAGAAATGTTTAATAAGATGTAGGGTTTGGTCTTCAGATAGACTGAAGACTCTTAGGCAAGGCATAAAGTATGTCACAAGAGTTCTGAATGTGCAATTTATCTTGGGAACACATGATATTAATAAACTGAAATAGCTAATTGTGATAAAATGTACTTTTTTCTGTGAATTTATTATTAAAGTGTAACATACATATAATATGGTGCACAAATCTCGGAGTAACAGCTCAAGGAATATTTACAAATGGATGTGCTCATATAACCCAACCAGAGCAAAACAAAACAGCACCCTACAAGCCTCTCTACCCACTCCCTCCCTCCACTCCCAAGGGTAACCAAAATTCTGACTTCTATTCCCATAGACCTGTTTTTGCCCCACATTATTTAAATAAATTATGGTAATTCCCCCCCTCAAAAACTTATTTTATTCTCAATATTATTACAACAAGCAGTACAGTAGTAATGTTTTTGTTTTAATGGAGATTTCGTACAGTGATTTTTTTCCCCCAGTAATTCCCTTTACTATTAAAAGGTTCATGTGTATAAGTAGCTCGTTAACGTGGGCCAGGCAGAAATAAATGTGATTAATAAACGTGAAGTGTAATCTATTTTTACCCTTACACACAAGATGCATATTAACTCTTCCCCAAATTCTCTTAAAATAAGTTAATGAGTAACTGAAGAAGGGGAAGAGTTCCAGCTTGCAAAAGCATCCTATTACAAGCTCCCTGAGTCAGCCACAAGCGCTCCTCCTTTTGCAAGCACACACTTCACTTCCTTGGGCTTTGGAAGGAATATGAGAACATGTAACACAAACTCTCCAGCCTCATTTCACCTCAGTGGCACACACAGCAGGAAAGTTGAAGATTAAAGGTAACGTGTCCCTAGCAATCAAATTGGAGAAGCTACTGAGTCAGGTGAGCGCCAAACTGTGAAGGAAAAGAAAAAATTATATAGACTGCTATACTCAAAAAGGAAAAAAGGTCATGCTTAAAATCCCATGATTGTTTTCTTCTACTACATTATAAGGATACACGTTTGTCCTGGGAAAAATGGAAATTCTGTATCTACAGGACTTGAAAATCGAATGATAACAGCTAGCTAATCAAATAGAAGCTTTAAGTGGAATTCTAAGGCTTTTTTTGGGGGCGGGGGGGATTTTTCCCTCGGAGCCTTATATCTTTCCACCTACTGCCAGTAAAAGTATTAGAAGCGGTCAGTCAGGGTCAAGCAATAACATGACCTCTTTTCACAGCTTCTACTCCTGTAAAATGAGGCTAGTCTGTTTTAAAATGTTTAGTTTTGGATTGTAGGCTAATGAAAATCTTAATGGCATATTGGATTTTTAATATACTATTTTTATTTTTTGGCTGTGCTGCGTGGCATATGGGATCTTAGTTCCCTGACCAGGGATGGAACCTGTGCCCCCTGCAGTGGAAGCGTGGCGTCTTAACCACTGGACCGCCAGGGAAGTCCCATATATACGTTTTTTTTTTGTTTGTTTTGTTTTGTTTTTTTTTTTTTGCTATGCGGGCCTCTCACTGTTGTGGTGTTCATCTCTCACACAGTGCTTGTCCTAAAGCATTGTGTGTACTTGGGGAATGAATAACAAGTTTCTTTCATTTTTTTGGAGCAATTGTGTATCTTTTGATTGTGCTCAGGGGCTATCATGGTTTAAAATGGTGGTTTTTGTTTTTGTTTTTAAAGATGTTGTAATTATGTTCCATACTGGTTCAAAATGGAGCTATCCTTTGGCAATTTTTATGTGAGTGAAAGCCTGCTTCATCTTTGAGTGTTTTGTCAATTCCCACTATGATATCAGAATCCAAGCATGAAATGTTGGTCCTTTTCTCCTTCCCAAATTGGAAGATCAAGATTCCTTCTGAAACATTTAATTCATATTTTTAAGATAAAGATAGCATATCATAGAACCAGACAAAGATAACTTGGGGTCACTTCTATTAATCAAGACTAGTATTTTATAAAATAGTGCTCCGCGGCCATGGCTCACGGGCCCAGCCGCTCCGCGGCATGTGGGATCCTCCCGGACCGGGGCACGAACTCGATTCCCCTGCATCGGCAGGCGGACGCACAACCACTGCGCCACCAGGGAAGCCCCATATATACGTTTTTAAAAGAGATCTTCTACAGTGATTTTCACAGAAATCACACAACAAGCTACTTAATAATAATCTTTGCGAAGACTAAAAGTATCTTTTTCACATGTCTTTCATTTTTATTGTTCCCTTCCTTCCATTTACTCTGAAATTCTTCTGGTTTCTTTAGCTCATTAATTTCCAATATTTTAAATTATCTAACATGTGCATGTAGGGTTATAAATTTTCCCTCTTCTTACCACTTTAGCTGTACCCCACAATTTTTTAAATATATGGCACATTTGTGATGTTCAGTTCCAAATAACTTCAACACTTCCACCATAATTTTCTCCTCAACCAATGAATTATTTAGGATGGTGTCTATTCCAGCTATCTTTTCTTGTTGGCTTTTTCAAAATTAATTTTTAAGAGTTATATATACATGCAGTTTAAAGAGACAAACAATTCTCTAAGACTTTCTTTGGAAGATAAGTTTGCCCATCCATTTCCTACTTCTCTGAGGTACTTTCTTTCCTTCCCCATCTTTTTTCTTCCTCACTTCAAGTTAATTTTTCCAGTTTTATCAAGATACCGTTGACATACATCACTGTTTAAGTTTTAAGGTATACAACATGATGGTTTGACTTACATATACTGTGAAATGATTACTGCAATAAGTTTAGTGAACATCCATCATCTCATACAGATATAAAAAAAGAGAAAGCAAAAAAGAAAATTTTTTTCCTTGTGATAACTTAGAATTTACCCTCTTGACAGCTTTCATATGTATCACACAGCAGTGTTAACTACTGTCATCATGCTGACTGAACATTACATCCTTAGTACCTATTTACAGCACTCACCTTCAAATCCTTTGTTTCCTTTTATTTTTACCACCACCTCTAAATAATGTGTTTATACTACTCCATCTTGATTTTTCAATTTTAGGCATTATGTATTTATTGCCCGTTATAGAAAATGAGGATCTAGCTCTCCCACATTACCAACCACAGCCCTATCCCCTTACAAGCCCTCTGTTTCTCTCTCTCCACCCTCCCAATAGTTATAATTTTCATTTCTGTATCATTTTATCATAACTACTTAAACAATATTCTCAGCCTAGCTTCATACTATGCAATTCCTGCTTTTCCTTTCTTGCGCTTCTGGTCCCTAATGGCAATGATGAGAAATCTGCTACCATTTTACTCTCATTCCTTTGTCATGACAGCATCTTTGCTCTCTGGGAAGATTATTAGCGTCCTTGACAGTTCTTCAATTTCACTATATTTAGGTGTTGATTTGGCTTTAGCCTACCTCAGTGTGCTCTAAACCTGAGGAGTCTATCTTGTGTTTGTTTCTACCATTTCCAAGCATTTTTTAAGGTATCATTTTGTTATTGTATTCAGATTTAACTGCATTGTGGTCAGAGAGGGTGGTTTATATGATACCGATAATTATCCATTGAGATTTGCCTTGTGGCCTAGTACATGGTCATTTTTGGTAAGCATGTCATGTGTGCTTGGAGATAATCTATACTAGACCACAGGAAAAGTGTGAACCCCCCCACACACCAAAATCAGCATTATATAGACCAGTGTTACAATGCAGTGAAATTAGAAACTGAAAAATTAAAAATTATTTTGAAAGAACCCATATGTTACAACACTTCTAAATAACTCATGGGTTAAAGAAATCAGTATAAATTACAAAATATTTGTAAGTGAAAACGAAAGCACCACATATCAAATATCTTTTAGGGGGCTTCCTGGTGGCGCAGTGGTTGAGAGTCCGCCTGCCGATGCAGGAGACACGAGTTCATGCCCCGGTCCGGGAAGATCCCACATGCCGCGGAGCGGCTGGGCCCGTGAGCCATGGCCACTGAGCCCGTGCCCCACAACGGGAGAGGCCACAACAGTGAGAGGCCCGCGTACCGCAAAAAAAAAAAAATATATGTATCTTTTAACTGCCTCTGGTTTCTATCCCTTCCTTTAACTCTTTCACAATTTTAATATATACATTTTTAAATCTCTTTTTGAGGCTGGTCTGTTATCTGTAGTAGTTCTAGGGGGATGAATTCTGTTTGTTGTACCTGCTGACCTTCTCATAGCATTTTTTTTCCTTCAAGTGTTGGGTAAATTCAACTCCTCTTCAATTCTTTTTTATGGAAGGAGCCCTGGGCTGGGGAGGTGTCTGTGTGGGGTGGATTATGTGAATTTGGAGCATGTGACTCTGCACAGCACAAGGCCATAGTTCCGATTTCTCTCAGGGGGGCAAGCCCCGGGCTTTTTGTAGGGAACGCAACTTCACCTTCAGCTCCTGCTCACCATTGTGGCTTCTGAATTTTCTATTCATATCTGGCACCTGTGTGTATCCCTTCCTCGCTTTCAAGTTTAGTGATACATGTAAAGACGTTTGGTGACTTCTATATGCTTACAGTAGAAGGAGGGCCTCTCACAACAGCTCAGTCAGCCATATTGCCTGAAAGGCCAGTGAAGGGATAAGTGAGCCAGCAAAACTGCCTCCAGTCTCCTTCTTACACAAAAATGATAAAATTCTGAAGGGAAGGTGACAAAATAATGCCCTAGAAAATGTCAGCAGGTTACGCCCTCAACTTGTTTCTCTTTTTTGAGCCTCTGACTATTCTGAGAGTGGGCCAATTTCTCTACCTCTTACCTTAGAAAGTATTCTCACCCATAGCAAACAGCCAAGTCTCAATAAATTTACAACCATCATATAATTTAAAAAAAAAACTATTTTACTTATCATCAGTGCATTAAAAAAAAAAAAAGACGAGTGCTTAGAACACAATCCATAATGACAGCTGACAAGACAAAATTTTAAATGCATCCCTTTAATTCTTTATAATAAATACTCACATTTTCCAAAGGGTACGAAATGACACTGCCTGGAGGTAGAGCAAGCTTGTCCACTCCCTTCACCATCACCATAACGGTAGCCCGAGGACGGTGGAATAGGTTACCCACTGCGAGTCCCGGCCAAGAAAGGTCCTACACATTGAAAAGTGTGAAACTGCCAATTATCAACTCAGGAAACCATTTCCCTAATAACATCTAACAAGCAGAATTAAGGGGTACTGGGATGACACTGGCAATGACAACTCACAGGGACAGCAAATGTCTTATTTAAAGCAGTAGTTGCAATCTCCTAATTAAGGATGCCGATTTCTACCTTCTTCATTTTCTTAAACTTCTACAGACTTGAAACAATAAAGTCTAATAATAAGTCACCTCAAACCTTCTGTGGAAAAAAGCAGGCAAATAAACAAAATGTAGGTACTTTTCAAATTCCAGATTACAAAACATTCTCTTTTCCATATAACCATGGACATTTTCTTCCCTCACATCATTCTTTGCCCTTACCTACAGCATCACTTTTCTCTTTCACAGTGACACAGCAAGGCTACCACTACAACATTCTCTTTAGACTAAGTGCTTTATAAATAAAATTCCTGCTGAAAGTAACTCATAGTAGTTTATTCATAATTATTTCTAAAGGTTACTTTGACAGCCATGTGTAGTCAAAATTAAGTTTGTAAAGAACTAGGTACAAATTTCATCCTTCAATGTAAACAGCCCATCAGGTTCACGCAAGGAATGCAGGGGCTCCACCCAAAGCCCCAGCAGAGAGGCAGTTCCCATGCATTGCTTCTGGTTTCAAAGGCACTCAGGACCTAGGAAGAATGTTCCTTTGAGTGATTGATGATATCTAGAGACCACCTCAAAAGCACCAAAGTTTAAAGTGGGAAGAGCTAGGAAGATAGAGCAAACTCCATCTCCTTTCTTCCAGCCCTGAGCTTTGTAAGATGTCTCACACTGACTGGACCTAGGCCCCCTATGCAACAATCATGTAAGCAGACAGTTATTACAACAGGTTATGGCTACTGACCACACTATTTTCCTAAACTCAGGTAAGATGCATATACATTTTATCATTCATAAAAAATTGCAATGGACTGAATGTATGTGTCTCCTCAAAATTCATATTGCAAAATCCTAATCCTTCCAGTGTGACGGTATTAGGAGGAGGGGCCTTAGGGAGGTAACTACATTATGAGGATGGAATCCTCATGAATGATATTAGAGCACCCTTATAGAGGGGATCCCAGAGGGCTCTCTCCGGCTCTCTCCACCATGTGAGGATACAACAAGAAGTTGGCAGTCTGCAACCCAGGGAGGGCCTTCACCAGAACCCTACCATGCTGGCACCCTGATCACAGACTTCCAGCCCCTAGAACTGTGAGACATAAATGTTTATAAAGCACCCAGTCTATGGTACTTTGTAATAGCAGCCTGAACCAAGACACAAATCTATCATGTGTACTGGAAAAACACAATAAAATTATACATCCTATTAATAGTAGGACAGATGCATTCTCTTATGTAACAAAGAACGTCACTACTATGAATAAACGATTACATGGTAAATGTTTTATAATGATTTGTTCTCATAATCGAGCTTGGAACACTTATCCAAAATCTCCCTGACTACAAATAAGCTTTTTACTTTTGTAATCTGTACCTATGTTTGCCCGTTGCTTTCCTCGCCTATTAGGAGAAATCAACAAAAATGCTTTCAGAAGCAGCTCCAAATATTTTTTTTAAATACACATACTTCTTTCACAGAGAAGCCCATGGACAATGCAGCCACGTCTGGGATTCGCTCTCCTGGTATGGGCCAATTTCCATCCCGGAAAACAACAGACCCTGGTGATCTTAATATACTAAACTCGTTCCCTAAGACACCTGAAAGGAAAACAGATGAATAAATGATCACCATCGTAAATCTTTTGCACCCACATTGAAAATTATTAAATATAATACATACTTTCCCATTCTCCATTGACTTTAGTATACTAAATTTTGATTGGACAAAATGCTGAAACCTAAACATCAACAAATTCTTTTTCAAAGTATCACTGTAAGAATTTAAGTCCATACATTCTGCTGTAACAAAGTTACAACTATGAAACAAGATTCTCCTAATGATCTAGGTGCTATCCTACAGACGGCCCTTAAACAGGGGCATGTGGCAATTTGGCAAGAATTAGAAATCAGCAGCATTTCTCCAGATTTTTAAAGAACAAAAACCAAAACCTTGGCCCAGACCAGAAAGGAAGGAAAGAAACTTGAAATCTCTAAATTATTTCTACCATCGAGGGCTTCCCTGATGGCTCAGTGGTTAGGAATCCACCTGCCAATGCAGGGGACACGGGTTCGAGCCCTGGTCCAGGAAGATCCCACATGCCGCGGAGTGACTGAGCCTGCGCTCTAGAGCCCACGAGCCGCAACTACTGAGCCCACATGCCACAACTACTGGAGCCCGTGTGCCTAGAGCCCGTGCTCCGCAATAAGAGAAGCCACTGCAACGAGAAGCCCACACAGCACAACAAAGAGTAGCCCCCGCTCACTGCAACTAGAGAAAGCCCGCGCACAGCCACGAAGACCCAACACAGCCATAAATAAATAAATATTTCTACTGTCGATCCTCTCTTGAAAACGCAAATTCATAAAATTCCTAGTATATCATGCCAAAACTTCAGCAGGTTAGTATATCTTAGGATAGATCATAGCTTCCCTTATGTCCCACAGGCAAAGCTAGTGAAATGAGTACTGTCAAACGGGGGGTCCACGTTACCAGTCAGAATGTAAAATACTTCAGACTCTAGAAACAAAGTCCAGGACATAGTATTTCCAATGCACATATCGAGAGGCTGAGAAAAGGTATTCTGTAATAATAGAGTCAACTAGTCTAGGGGTATGGGGCCTGAGATTAAGAGGTGAGAATGAGAATAAAGGGACTATGTTATAGGCCCTCCAAGGCTAAGGATGAGGTATCTTGCTTCTTCACCCATCGTGAGTTAACCCAATGATGTCTAGATTACACAAGGACAAGTAACTAATGGAAACTTTCGAGTTCCTATGAAAAGATTAGTTCCAAGTCCAAAACAAATCTTGGTCATGCCTAGTACAGGAAAATTAGACTTTAATAAAGCATCACTATTACGCTCTTGACCTAAGGAAAGTACCGCTTACAGGCTATGGGAATAACATTGGAAGCAACAGTAAATGTTTTGGTGTTGCAGTATTGACAGTAAATAAAAGGCCTCAGGATGGTGCTGATACAACATGAAGAGTTACGAGTTTCATTCAGCGCAGCCAGTAGAGCAGGAATTTCCAAACTGCTCTAGCCAAAGGCAGACAAAAAAAAATTAGCAGAATGGAATGGCAGTTTGTAAATGATAGACATCTTGGTTCGCTGAAGTAGTAGTTAACTGCAAACTCTAAGGAAAATGGGGCAGCAAGGAAGGCATACTTTCTGAATACCATACACATTTAAAGAATAATATCTGGATCTGGAGATTGCCTTGTTTGAGATGCAGCCCTACTCACTCGACCCCAGCAGAGCTCTACTAAATTACTTTGCCTCAACCTTATAGTTAGAATCCACTTCCACACCTGTACAACAGTCCTTCAGGAGCCTAGAGCTTCAGAAAACCTTACAAAGACTCCTATACTGAGAAACTGCTGCTTCACGCAGGCATCTCCGGGATACCTGAAAGAAGGTCACCCATCCTCTACCCGAATATGACCAGTGAATGGGGATGCCACCTCAGCACTACGTTTGCCAGCAATCATCTCCACTGTTCCAACATTCTAATCCTTTACAAAGTTTAAGAAGTTGGCTTCCCAACTTCTCTCAACTTCCAGTTTTATCACTCCCAACTCAGTCTCACCAGATAACCTCATCTCCAGCTTCAAGAGAAAGCACAGGAATTCCTCCAGCTTCCTCTCCCCATCACAAGTTTATCTGCACAAGCCCCTATCCTTATCTCCTCTCCCTCCAGGTGCTGGCAGGGATGTCCCTCCTCCGGTTGAAAATATCCCATGGTTCAGCCTTCAAGGGACCTTCATTCATTCACCTACTGAATTATTCATTCAGGGTTTATTCAGGGTTTATTAAGTCTCTATTCTGGAACAGACGATGTATCAGGAGTTAGGTGGCTATGTGGTTTGGGGCATACGAAGCTGGCCCTGTACAATATGAGCTCCACGAGGGCATGGGTTTCAGTCTGTCTTGTTCACACAATATCCCCAGGGCTGAAAACGGTGCCTGGCACACCTGTGCTCAATATATACTTGTTGAGTGAATGAATGAAGCCACATGTTGCACTAGCCGTTTCCCCTCTCAACTGGCTCTTTTGCTTCAGCATAAAAATACGCATAGGGTGCTCCCATTCTAAAATCCAAACCACAAAACCCTTCCTTTGGTCCTACCAGCCTCCACCTACCTCTGCTTCCCTTCAGACGAAGAATCCTGGAAGAGTTGTCAGCCATCACTGGCTCTGCTACTTCTTCATCTCCTGTTTGCTACCTAACCCACAGCTTCTGACCCCACCATGCCACTGAAATGACTCACCAAATCCCGAAGACAATTTTCAGCCCTCAATTTATGTAACTTCCCAAAGCAACTGATACTGACAACTCCTTCCTTGAAACTCTCCTGCCTTGGCCTCCATAAGCCCGGGCCCCTGGTTTTCCTTCCAACCCCTCTGGCTGCTTTTCTCCTCAGTTTCTTCCCCTTCCCATCCTTTAAAGCAGTGACGTCCAAACTTTTGAGATTTCAACCCTTTCAGTATAAAGTTTGAAAGTATTCCCAATACGTATATATTTACTTATAAAGTATACATTTGTAGTATAAAATATATATTCATAATATATTACAGAACACACAAAATAGAAATTTTTTAAAAGGATGAGACACCTTAGTATTCTTCCCAATTTAATCATGAGAAAATAGCAGACAAGCCCAAATTGAGAGACATTCTACAAAAATATCTGACCATTACTATAAAAAAAAAAAGAGGGAGAAAATAAGAGACAAATAGAATTTCCAGTACATTCTTCTGGCATCCCAATATCACTGGGCACACTCCACTTTGGAGATCTACAGCTCCATTCCTGACCCTCACTGCTTTCTATTCTACACTGTTCTACAATGGAGTCTCCCCCTGGCTGAGCCCATCTACTCCCTAAGACTGCAAACACCAAAAACACACTAATGGCTCCCAGATTTTTATATTCAGCCTAGATTTCCCTTGAGCCTTAGGCCTACATACCCCACAGTGAGCTGAGCATTTCCTTCTAAGTCCCATGGGTCCTTCAAACTCAACAGGTTCAGAACTGAATTCACCATTTTTCCATACACGCCTCCTACATTCTCTGTATCAAAGGATGACACCACCTTCCACCCAGCTGCTCGAATTAGTCATCTTTAAATCCTTCCTCAGCAGCACAGCTAATCAACCAATGAATTCTGTCCATCTTTTGTTATTCTTATCTCACAACACTTTCCCCTCCATGTTCAGGGTCCTCATCAGGCCCTCCCCACTTCAGGCCCTCCCGAGGCTTGCTAGAACTGGCCACCTTATGACCCATCATGCCACTCTCGGATCCAGCTTTCCCAGCACCTTTTCAAACTACAGATCTGAACATTCACCCTTCAGCTCAACCACCTTCACTCGATGCCCGGAGCCTTTGAAACAAAATCCAAAATGTAACACCCAAAGCACTTCACCACCCTTCCTTCTGGGATCTCCCCAACTTAACCCCTATAAGTTTCAGCTCCACCAAACCATTCGCTCTTTCGCTCTCACACCTCTGTGCTTTTACACATACTGTTCTGTCAAAAATGCCTTTTCTTCCCACCCCAACCTTTCACACATTTGCCTGTGAGGCACCCTGCCTAGGGAAATTTCCCCCAGCCTGGGAGAGAGGTTAAGAATCCTTCCCCTCTTTGGGAACTCCCACCATACTATGCTGTCATCTATGAATGCAGATGGTCCTACTTTTGACCTCTGGGGCATCAGTGACCAAATTGAATCCCTCTTCAACATGACATCCCTTCAAATTCCATGTGTTCACCCTTGGCCTTTTCTCTCCAAGCTAAACATCTGAATTTTTTTCAAATACTCCTCATGACCTGGTATTCATAACCCTAGATCCCTTCCCCTGGTCTCTGGTTTGGTAACACCATTTTAAAAGACTTATATATTTTTTTCTCAAATAGAGAAGTCAGATCTCTTAAAGATGTTTTCCATTAAATCACATTTAGTCATTGTGGAAAATAGTAATTTAACCTCATCTGACAAGACCATGCAGTGCAGAAGCTGACACGATCAGATTCTTGATCTGTATGAACTAGACTATTATAGTTAGGAAAGCAGGTTCAAACCATATACAGAAGCAATTATTTTGCCTCAGACCAAAACCTAACAAAAACCCCTAAACCTCACTGAATCAAAATAATATCAATCATAACATTAAAACATGGAATTTCAGCGAGATGTTCAGTTAAATCACAGTATCAAAGGGAAGATCTTTAAATTTCAAAAACTGAATTTAAAAACTTAAAATAAAAAATTCCCCCAAAGAAATTGAGTAGATAGATCAGAATGACCTTGACAGAGCCAGAGACGAAAGGTACAATACAACCTTAAAATTTGGGTGTCATTAAAGTAAGTGTAACTATCATCAACACACAACACTGGGCACCTCCAGGGATGGAGAAAACCTGCAGATTTCAAAAACATCAAAGGTCTATAGCTTCATGTAGAATTAAACCACCATTCCCAAAGTGGGGCATCTCAGCACCTCACAGAGCAGTGGCACAGGCGTCCTACAGATTTTTAACGTCTAGGTTTTAAATCGACACACTGGGGAACAGGGACCCATTCCTCCAAACTGTTCTCAACTCAGCCTCTTGTTCACCACTGTGCCCCCAGTCCCAGCCCCCATCATTCCCACATTCTCACACCTGTGCCACGACACGTATAATGGGAAAGGCCCACGCTTTGGAACCAGCTGATCTGGGTTCAATTCCAGGTTTGCGGCTTACTACTTGTGTGCTGTTTGGGTAATTTATCTAGGCTTGACCACTCTGTAAAACGAGGGTGATATCCTCTTCTAAGGATTGGTGTAAAATTAACCGAATTACATGATGCACGGTAAGAGGCCAATTATGAGCTGACTTGCATTCTCCTTGTTGAATGCTAGGGAACCTAGGTTCCACGGAGAAAACTACCATTTATTTGACATGTGACCCTAAGAACGTGACTCACATCTTAGTTTCCAAATCCTTAAAATTGGGAACTATTGCAAACTACTGAGAGGAACTTTAAATTCTCCTTGAGAAATAATCATACAAAAACAATTACTCCACCTCCAACTTCTGTATCCTGAAACAACTGGGGGGAGTGGGGAGATTTCACCCATTACTGATAACAACCGCTAGAAATGAAGACACCAGAAAAATGCAAAGAAAAGCAGCAGCTGATGGCAGCTGAGAAGTCTGCCTTCGCTTCTTCGCAGAGGGCTGAGGTTCAACAGTTGACTGAGAAATGCATCCCCGTTCTCCGAAGAGCCTCCCGAGCCGGAAGAGTCCGGAGCAAGACAGGCGGACGCGCCTTTCTTGAAGAGGCGGAGGGTGGAGGCCGGCTCAGGTGCCCCCATGCAGCCCAGCCCCGCCCGGCCCCAGCAAGCCCGCCAGGCCGCGCCGCCACAGGCCGGCCCGGGGAGAAGGCAGAGATGGAGGCGGCTGGGGCGAGGCCATCGCCAGCTGCCCGCACTGCGGCATCCGCCCCACTGCCGCCCACCCGCGGCCGCCCCCAAGTCCCGCGGCCCGGGACCTCACCCGCCACCAAGAAGGACAAGAGCACGACGAGCACAGCCATGGTTCCGCGGCGGCCGCAGCAGTGCACGGCGACACGGAGCAGGCCGGCGGGACGCGAGCGACCACCGCAGCACGAGGGGGTGACGAGCTCGGACTCGCCCCGACTCCCTGAGCCCGCCCCGTCCTCACCTCCTCTGGGACGGCTGCAGCCTTCTCCACCAATCGCCAGCTACGCCGCGGCCTGCGGAAGAGACGAAGCCTGGGAAACGTCAGCATCATGGGCGGAGCCTAACGTGATGGATGGAAGGCCCTGCCAATGGCAGGCAGCGATCGAAGAGCCGGGCAGTTCCTCCCCCGGCCCGTGACGACCGGTCACGGGATGGAGGGTAGGGCGGGTGGTCCCGGGCTGGGGGCAATGACGGAACCTGTCGAGGGGTCCAGAGAGCCCACAGGGTGGGGCTGCCTCCCGGTGGGGACCCTTTCGCCAGTCTCGAGCGACGGTCTCCAACCAGGGTGTCTGTCTGTCCCGGCGCGTGGCCTCGCCCCGCTACGGGTGCAGCTGTGGAAGCTGCAGGGCTGGTTTGGGTTTCGCTATAACAATTACACAGATGCTGAGCACCTGCTGGGAGGAAGGCAGGCGCTTCGGGGAAACCCCTGCACTCCAAGCAGGGGTGCTAGATAAACTACTGGACGCCCAGTTACGTTTGAATTTCAGATAAACAACGAATACTTTTTAGCATAAACATGTCGTGAATATTCCATGGGACATACTTATACTAAAAATAAGTATTCGTTGTTTATCTGAAATTCAAATGTAACTGGGCGTCCTGCATTTTGATTTGCTAAATCTGGCAACCCTATCTAAGACTTTCTGATCTACCAGGAGTTAATTACATTAATTACTTCCTTCATCCATTCACTCAGTGTTACGCGAAGGCTAGACATAATAATTTGACCAGGATCCTCCCTTCTCACATCTTATGGGTTATTATTATTATTATTATTATTATTAAACCTATGATATGAAGCAAGAAATGACAGTGTGTCATCTGTGGTCAGAAAACGATGCCCCAGCCAATGACCTTGAAAGATGGATGTGGTTTTAGTACGCAAGGATAGGAGATGGGGAGGTTCTTTCAGGTAGCAAAAACTAAGCTATGACAGGGAGAAAACCCATCAGGTTAAGCATTAAATGTTTAGTTTAACCAAAGAAGAGGGGTACAAAGTGCTAAAAATTTCAATTAGGGACATGTTTATTGAGGATGTTGAATGTTACATAAAAGAACCACACTTCAGTTGGTAGGAAATGGGGAGCCACTGAAAGGTGTCTGAGCATTGTTCAGTGCACAAATGCAAGACGAAACTGTTGGGGGGCGGAAATGCCCTACTGTTTCCTCAGTTTCCAATCTCCATTTTCTTCTTGGGATTAATAGAGGGAGAAAAAAAGGAGAGTGGGTTGAAAGCAGTGACCCCAGCAGTTTCTCAGGTATCCTAGGAAAATACTCAGGTTTGAACTGTCTAGAACCCCTATGCTTACCAAAGCCACTCTCAGTTTAGGGAATGGAATCTGGATTTCCTCACTCAATTTCAGAAAACCCTTGGACTCTCGAATTTGAGTTCTTTCAGAGGAGAATTTGCACAAGTGTGATTTTAAAGAAATCTGAAGGGGGAAGGGATATTTTTTCATTAGGAATGTGAAATTATTAGATTACCAAAACTATCTAAAGCAGCTAAGTTCAAAACATCAACTCTAAAATGACTGGCTTGAAAAAAATAAATATCAATATAAGAATTTAATCATTTTTAAAAAATTCATTTTCAAGCACGATGGAATCATTTCTCTTCACATCAACTAAAATTTCATTCTTTGTGCATCTTGCTATGTATTGTAGAACAGGTTCTAGACAAAGGCCCTGAAAACGTTTGTCTAAATAATCAGCTAAAAGTGGAGCACAACTCCTGCAATTTCATCCAGCCTAAGAAACAGGGAAAGGAGTGAATTTTTCTGTTCTTGAAAGAGTTCTAGGACATTCTTATTTCTATTAATTTGAAGTAGACTAAAAATATTATACATAGACTGGAACATAAAATAAATCCTGCCTCTTCCCCGCCCCCCCAAGAAAACCTCAAAATCTCACAATCTTTCATACTCTATGTCTTGAGAAATAACATCCTTTTTTGAGCTAAGGGTGAACAGCTTATCCTTTAAACCTAAGACCCCTTTTCATCTGAGGTCTCAAAGGGGCATTGCTGCTCCTTATAGCCTTGAAATGCAGCAGGATAAACGCTGTCGGAAGCTTTCTCCTTGTTTCATAGACTGAGAGATTGAAACCTGGGGGAGGGCATGTGTACTCAAGGTCACATTCTGAATCATCAGCAGTTCTGCTTTATGAACACAGCCCTTCTGATTCAATCTTTAGCGCTCAGTAAACAACCGGTGATGTGCAGTTAACTTTTCCATTGAAGCATTTCGAGGTGGATATGTGTGTGGCAGGATAATATGTGAAGTAATGACCCATGTGTTAGCCTAAAAGAACCTCCTCCCCGAATCTTGCCACACCTCTCCTCCCAGGCCAAATAGCCAAGACTCCAGCCATCCGTTGCCCTGAGGGGAGGACTCTTGGAGAAGAACCAGAAAACAAAAATGTCAAATTCTTGGTTCTTGAGTTCCCAAAGGAGAGGTCCAGATAGAAGATTTGAAAGAATATGTAATATAGTTTGCTTCCCTAACTCTGCCCCCTCCACCCCTTATTAATTCCAGCAGTAAGTTCTGAGTGATCTCAGAGAGACCACTGTGAGATGGTCTGGTCCCTGCAAATCAGCCATCAGGGAGCCCTGTGGAGCCCCACTCAATTAAAATTAAGGATTTCTTTTCAAAAGACACAATATACAGAATGGAAAAGTGAGAGAGAAGGAGAGAATAACTTTACAGAGGAGAACCTGACAAACACTACTGCAGCTTGGTGATCAAGGTCAACATCCACAGTGACAAACCATGTTGAGACTACATACTCTTGATATGATGGGATGAGAATGGCACTCAATCTCTGGGACCTAACTCCCCAAATCCATAACCCCAGTCTAATCATGAGAAAAACATCAGACAACTCCCAATTGAGGGACATCCTACAAGATATCTGACCGGTGTGCCTCAAAACTATCAGGGTCATCAAAAACAAGGAAAGTCTGAGAAACTGTCACAGCCAAGAGGAGCCTAAGTAGACATGACAACTAAATGTAATGTGGGATCTTGGATGGGATCCTGCAACAGAAAAAGGAAATCTGAATAAAGTATGGATTCTAGTCAAGAATAATGTTATCAATATTGGTTCATTAATTGTGACAAATGTGCCATACTAATGTAAGTTGTTAATAATAGGGAAAACTGAGTGTGAGGTATATGGGAACTCTCTGTAGTATCTTCTCAATTTTTCTTTAAATCTAAAACGTTCTAAAAAATAAAGTCGATTAAAAAAAACACCATAAGGTAAGTGAAAATACAAGTCACAAAATGGGAAAAGATCAGTTATATCCAGAAAGTGGAAATCACTCCTACAAATCAATAACACACCACCTGATAGAAAAATGGGCAACTGACTTGAATAGATACTTTACAGAAGAGGAAATAGGAAAGACCAGCAACTATATAAAAAGATGCTCAACTTCATTAGTAGTTAGGGAAACGCAAATTTGAAACCACGAGATACCACGACACACCACTAGATTGGCAAAAGCTTAAAAGTCTGACCATGCCAAGTGTAGGCAAGGATGTGAATCAACTGAAACTCTCATAACATGCTGGTGGGAGTATAAATTGGTACAACGATTTTTGAAAACATTGCCTTGTCTATTAAAGCTAAAGATATACATACCCTATGACCCAGCAGTTCCATTCCTTGGAAGAAATACTACAGGAATATGCACTTAACATGTGCCGGAATGCATGTACAAGAATGTTCATAACAGCACTGTTCATAATAGCCCAAAACTGGAAGCAATTTAAATATCCATTAACAGTAGGCTAGATAATAAATTGTGGTATTGTATGTTTCATACAATGGCATACTATATCATAATGAAAATGAATAAATATAAATAACAGATTATGTATTATATATCACATTTATATTGTATTGTATTATATTATATAGAAATAAGAAATGAACAGTATGATTCCATTTATATAAAGTTCAAAACCACACAAAAAGAAAGTATGCTGTTTAGAGATGCAGCATAGGTGGTCAAAGTATAAAGAAAAGCCAGGAAATGATTACCATAAAAATGCCATAGAAGTTACCTATGGGGTGGCAGAGAGGGGGATACGTCTAAAAGGGACATGTAGAAAGATTTGGGGATGCTGGTCATTTCTTAATGACTTAGGTGGCTGTTGTTACACTAGCGTTCATTTCATTATTATCCATATTTTGAACATTGATGTTGTATGTTTATTTGTGTGTTACATTTTACAATAAAAAAGGTTTTTAAAATCTAGTTTGCTTGTTTGAATCTTGAGGAGCCGTATCTCCCTTTGACTTGGTAGGAATTATTTGTATGCGATTTCAACTTATGTTTGGAGATTCTTGTGTTTACAAAACATGTGTTCAATAAGGGTGGAAGTTTCCAAAGAAAGGCCAGAGTTGCAGTTGGCATGTTAACGGCTGTCTTACAAGAGATCTTAGAGGTGGTATCTACTATGGGAATTCACCACAGGGCAAAATCCAGGCTTCAGCCTCCCAGCCTGAGAACACCAGTTCTGTCAGTGTCCCAGAGGGAATCTGACACTGTGACATTGACCCAAAACAATAAAGTCGTAAGTTCATAATGTTGCAAATAGCATTTTGACATATATAAGTATGGGGTAGTCTGCATATTCATGACAACCTGGTCAGTGTTTTCTCTCCAAAAATGCAAGTGACATAGGAATCCTAGTTACTCAACATCAACTTGGTGAGTATGAAGCCACAGCAAATATTTAACGAATCAGGCTCTGTTGTACCCATCTCCGCAGCTGGAACATACCCACTGGGCAGACTAGATAATTGTGTCAGACTGACAGGGCACTGTAATAAGCCCCCTTTCGGTTTGACTGCACAGACCATACCTCTCCATTCGTGAGAGCTTCCAACCCCCTTCTATGGTCTTCGCCATATTTGTTTTCCTGATTAAAACTCTGACCGAGACAGAGCGCAATCTTATTTCCACGTTTTAGTGGGCATTTCATCTCATTGAGCCACTGGATACTGACTTCAGTGACTGGGTTAGTTTCTCTCCAAACCCCCCTGAAAAACCTAACCAAAAGCACCATGTCCTCTGAACTTATGATGACAGAAGTCAGAATGTTCGTAATCTGAGGGTGAGGGAGATAGATTGAGAAGGGGCACAAGGGAACTTTCTGGGGTGATAGAAATGTTCTGTACCTTGATCTCGACTGTGGTTACATGGGGGATATACATAGATGAAAACACAACAAGCTGTTCACTTAAGATCCGTGCATTTTACAGTAGGCAAATTACACCTAAAATATTTTAAGAGTATTCTCAGATTGCACCTAGTGGATAAGTATATTTAAACTAACATGAATAGAAGTTGTTTAATTTTTTCATTCACTCATTCATTCATATATCCAGGGTGGGGCGTTTGCAGTGTGCTCTGTGAACACTGGGTCCTGCTAAATTGGAGATGAACCCTGCATAAATAACCTGAGAGGGCTTCCCTGGTGGCGCAGTGGTTGGGAGCCCGCCTGCCGATGCAGGGGACGCGGGTTCGTGCCCCGGTCCGGGAGGATCCCACATGCCGCGGAGCGGCTGGGCCCGTGAGCCACGGCCGCTGAGCCTGCGCGTCCGGAGCCTGTGCTCCGCAACGGCAGAGGCCACAACAGTGAGAGGCCCGCGTACCACAAAAAAAAAAAAAAAAAAACAAACAAAAAAAAACCTGAGAATTTACATCCCATATGAAGGGGGAAAGGGGACAAAGCTTCGTTTCATATGGTTCAGCTCCAAGTTAGCAGGGCCCAGTGTTGACAGAGCGCATTGTAAACGTTCAACATTGGATATATGAATGGATGGATGAATGAATGAACAAATTAACAAATGATGGTTTCTAGTCATACACAAAGTGTATAAGGGAATCTTCTGCTAGTGAAGTGATCACAGTAAGTTCATTTTCCAGATAATTACAAAAGGCAAGAACAAGGTAAGACCATACTTTGGCGACAACTGTTTTCAAGACAGCTTCTGAAGCTGACAGGAGCTGGCTGGGATGCTTGGTCACCTGATCAGGTCCTTGGTCCTCTATTTCCCCCATTGACCCCATTGACTCCCCTTCTGTCTCTTTTTTTTTTTTTTGGCCACACTGCACAGCATGCAGTATCTTAGTTCCTTGACCAGGGATCAAACCCGTACCCCCTGCAGTGGAAGCACGGAAGTCCCTCCTCTTCTATCTTTTCTGCCATGCTCATTCCGCTTTGGACCCACGGACTACCCCTCACTCTTTCTCTTCACTACGCCCTGATTTCCTTGCCTCTCAGGACTTCTCTTGGAACTACTGGACAAAACCCAGACCCCGGAATCATGTGGCTGCTCGCCTTCTCTTCCTATAATGGGCTGCTGATTGTTGCTGTGGAAATTTCCCTACCTCTGGGGATTGGCTCTCAGCTGGGCCCCCAAAACCTGCCCAATCATCCTTTCTCCTGACCCAGTCACTGCCTCCTCTCTCCCTCCCCCACCCCCATAACTATTTAAAGCTTCCAGCAAAAGTCTTCAAGCCCCTATCTCCCCCCCCGTCCCCGCCCTCCCTAGCTCCAGTCCGCTGCTGGGCATCCATCCTGCTGCCCATAATGGGAAAGAGTCTAGACTCAGGAGTGTGCATCGGTCATTACCTATCCATTACCAGCATCAGGAAACCAACTGTGCTCCCTCTTCTCCCATCACCTCTGGCAGCTACTTCCCCTTCCTTATGAATGTGGTGAGTTATGAATGAAAAATCTCCAGTCTCCAGATACCCTCCCTCAACCTCAGAGGGCAACACCAGGAACCCTGAACACAGCAGCCTGCGGGGATGTCCTGCACTGACCCACTCCCTTTGTTAGTGAGATTAGTGAGAGCCGAGAGGGGAGCGTGGGAGCCTGGCTTTGCACCATCACTGCCCTCAGGCACGCACCCCCCATCCCCCCCCCCACATTTTGAGCATCCTGAGTTCCAGCGCGCGCTGGATGGGGTGCCCAGGGCTGGGGAGAGAAGGGCAGGTCAGACTCAGCCTCATGTTCCTAACCCGCCCGGTGTTCAGACTCCTGCTCTGGCCTTTGCTTCCTCTTTTGTTCACTGTCAGACTGTCTCTTGGTGCCCGGTTCGGCCTTCTAGTTACAGATGGTTTGCTTGGTTGAGTACATTTTAAATTTGAGAATAGTTTGAGGTGTACAGAAAAGTTGCAAAGATAGCACAGAGAGTTCCCACATACCCCGCACCCAGTTTCCCCTATTGTTAACCTCTTATGTTAGTTTGGTGTATATTTGTCACAACTAATGAACCAATATTAACACATTATGATGAACTAAAGCCCATACTTTATTCAGATTCCCTCAGTTTTAACCTAATCCAACTGGAGTTTTGATTCATTTCCTTCCATCGTCTTCTAAATTTGCCTTGGCCTGAGCATGGATGGTCTCGGTCTGCAGCCCCACCCCGACTCCACTTTTGCGCAGCCGCAGTGCTCTCCATCTCAACCAGCAGCTGAGCCTCAAGCCTGGAAGCCCCAGTGACTTGCAGTTCTGACCTGCACCTGTATCTGGAGCTATCACATTGTCTCCTGCAACCACTGCATCCTTCCCTCTGGACTCCTGTTAAGTCTATTTGTATCAAGTTTTACCAAACTGGAACACTTCCATACATATTTGGCTTGATCAGAAGCGATTTGTTTGCAATTGACCTTTACAAAAACAGGGAGTCTTTATTGGCGGGATGTAAGGGTATATAACAACAGTGTTGGATAAAGAGTTCCTGTTATCCAACTGACTGTGATCTTGGACGAGTGACTTGACCTTTCAGGGCTCAGTTTCCTCATCTGTAAATGTGGATAATTGTGGTGTCAACCCCATAGGTCATGCGAGGATTGAAGTTAATACGCATAGGGCTTCCCTGGTGGTGCAGTGGTTAAGAATCCGCCTGCCAATGCAGGGGACATGGGTTCAATCCCTGGTCTGGGAAGATCCCACATGCCACGGAGCAACTAAGCCCATGCGCCACAACTACTGAGCCTGCGTGCCACAACTACTGAAGCCCGCGCGCCTAGAGCCTGTGCTCTGCAACAAGAGAAGCCACCGCAACGAGAAGCCCACGCACCACAATGAAGAGTAGCCCCAGCTCATTGCAACCACAGAAAGCCCGCGCGCAGCAACAAAGACCCAATACAGCCAAAAATAAATAAATAATAAATAAATATATAATTTTTAAAAATTAAAAAAAAAGTTAATATGCATATAGCACTTAGAACTTGGCGTGTGAGCATGCAGTCATCCTTAGCCATAATAATAAAGGTGACGATGATGATGGTCATAAAGGTGTCTCAAGGAAGAACCAAGGAAGAGCATCAGAAGTAAGAGAAACAGGAAAGGAGGTTCCTTTTTTTTAATTTTTTTTTGCGGTACGCGGGCCTCTCACTGCTGCGGCCCCTCCCGCCGCGGAGCACAGGCCCCGGACGCGCAGGCCCAGCGGCCATGGCTCACGGGCCCAGCCGCTCCGCGGCATGCGGGATCCTCCCGGACCGGGGCACGAACCCGCGTCCCCTGCATCGGCAGGCGGACTCTCAACCACTGCGCCACCAGGGAAGCCCTGGGAGGTTCCTTTTTTAAGGCTGCGAGGTCTCTCTCTTTCCTGCTCTTCTCTAAGTGTTTGATTCCTTCTTCTGTCCTCTGCAGATTGGGACACAGGCTGCAAACTGAAGCTGAAGTTCCTAGTGCCTTCAAGCTAGGAGGCCCAATGTTGGTGTTCACGTTGCAAATTTCCGGAAGAGAAAAACAGAGAAGCCCCGCCGGGGTAAGGCAGCCTCCAGGGGTCCTGTCACTGGTGGTATGTGTAGGGGCGTATGGAGCCAATGGATTCCTAGGGCTTTCCCTCCCAGACTGAGGAAGTGGCAGGTTCTCTCAGGGGGTGTCATAGTTATCTACTGCTGCACCACAAATAGCCCCCAAATTTAGTGGCTTCAAATCATTAGCTTTCATCATCTCTTAGGGTTTCTCTGCGTCAGGAATTTGGGAGCAGCTCAGCTAGGTGGTGTCCTGGCTTGGGGATCTCTCCTGCCACTGCCGTCAGATGGTGGCTGGAGGTGTGGTCATCTTGAAGGCTTCTGCACTCACGTGTCTGACACCTGAACTGGGAAGACTCAAACAGCTGGGAGTTGGCACAGCTGGGCATACTGGGTATCTTCCTCTCTCTATATATTTCTATTGATGCGTGATCTTTCCACATGAAAAGATGTCTACATGATCATTCCAGCATGGTGGCTTCAGGGTAACCAGATGTCTTACGTGATGGCTCAGGACACCAAAGGCTCAAGTGTGTGTCCCAAGAGGGAGAGAAAGCCAGGTGGCAGCCATCTTGCATTTTATGACCAGGCCTTGGAAGGTCACTGAACATCAATCACTTCCTTGCTCACTTGCTCATCACATCACTTGCTTGGTCAAGGCAGACAGAAAGATCTTCCAAAAAGCACATGAAAAGATGCTCGACATCACTAATTATTAGAGAAATTATGCTCAACATCACTAATTATTAGAGAAATGCAAATCAAAACTACAATGAGATATCACCTCACACTGGTCAGAATGGCCATCATCAAAATGTCTACAAACAATAAATGCTGGAGAGGGTGTGGAGAAAAGGGGACCCTGCTACACTGTTGGTGGGAATGTAAATTGGTACAGCCACTATGGAGAACAGTATGGAGGTTCCTTAAAAAACTAAAAATAGAACGACCATATGATCCACCAATCCCTCTCCTGGGCATATATATATTTAGAAAAGATACATGCACCCCAATGTTCACTGCAGCCAGGACATGGAAGCAACCTAAATGTCCATTAACAGAGGAATGGATAAAGAAGATGTGGTACATATATACATTGTACATATATACAATGGAATATTACTCAGCCATGAAAACGAATGAAATAACGCCACTTGCAGCAACATGTGTGGACCTAGAGATTATCATACTAAGTGAAGTAAGTCAGACAGAGAAAGACAAATATCATACGATATGACTTATATGTGGAATCTAAAAAAATGGTACAAATGAAATTATTTACAAAACAGAAACAGACTCACAGACTCTGAAAACAAATTTATGGTTACCAAAGGGGAAAGGTGGGGGGAGGGATAAATTAGGAATTTGGGATTAATATATACACACGACTATATGTAAAATAGTTAATCAACAGGGACCTACTGTATAGCACAGGGAACTCTACTGAATATTCTGTAGTAACCTATATGGGTAAAGAATCTGAAAAAGAACAGACATATGTATATGTGTAACTGAATCACTTTGCTGTACACCTAAAACTAACACAACATTGTAAATCAACTATAATATAAAATAAAAATTAAATTTAAAAAAAAAAGAGGGACTTCCCTGGTGGCACAGTGGTTACGAGTTCGCCTGCCAATGCAGGGGACGTGGGTTCGAGCCCTGGTCCGGGAGGATCCCACACGGGCACCCAACTAAGCCCGTGTGCCACAACTACTGAGCCAGCGCTCTAGAGCCCACGAGCCACAACTACTGAAGCCCATGCACCTAGAGCCCGTGCTCCGCAACAAGAGAAGCCACCGCAACGAGAAGTCAGGTTTTGTAAGCTTATTTATTTTAGTTCTTTGTTTTGATTTTTATAGAGTAGCATTTCATATTTAAAAAAAAATTAATGTGTGTTCATTGTAACCAAAAATAAATAAATAAATAAATAAAACAGTAAGAAAAACTAAGAAATTGTTAACACTTTAATAAAAAAAAAAAGCAAGAAAGGTCTGCCCAGGTTCAAGGGGAGGGAACACAGCACCCCCACCGCCACCTGTCAACGGAGGCCTGTCAAAGTCACACCGGAAGAAGAGCTTGTGCGTTGGCATATTTATTGGCGTGACCATCTTTGGAAAATATAATCCCCAACAGGGGGGTTGCACACAGATGAGGAGACAATGGCTGCCATATCTAACATAATACTATCTAATGTATTTTAGCCAAGAATATATTATAAATATTTCTCCACATAATTATTCTTCCCCAACATCCTTTTCTAACAAGCTTTAATTTTTAAAATTCATGTTATCAAAGTAATACATACTCATAAAAAATTCAAAAAATTCAAAACGCAGAAATGCATAAAGAAACAGAGAGAGAAGGTCCCCCCTTCTCTTCCTGCTAATTATTCTCTAGGGGTAACAATAAATTTTATATCTGTTTAGACTTTCCTTTATACCTATTTAATCATTTATATGATTTTATTTTTTTATAAAAATAAAAATCATGTTATATATTCTTGCTTATTTTACTTTAAAATGGTTTAGCCATCTTGCTGTAGCAGGAAGTGATGTGTCATACTCTTTTTAATTGGTGCATAGTATTCTGTTGTCTGTGTTATGATGTCTCTAATTTACTTTAAAGACGGGCAGTGTGTTATAAAGTGTGTGTTATTTAGTTTAAGCTATGCTTTCAGGGCCAGTGAGCTGCTCTTTACAGGAATTCCCACTCCAGGAGCAGCGGCCAACTTTAATCAGAAAAGTCACCCTCCACGAGCTTCATCTATTTTTATCTCCCATCAACACTAGATTTTGCTAATTAGCAGAGTGATTGTTCAAGTGAATCTGCACAACGGATATTCCCAATGGGCTCTTATTGTTGAACTGAGAAGTATTCAAGGTATATGGCTTGGCTGAACTATTTTAGAGACACTCTCCAAACTTGCACAGACAGGGCAGTTGAATCTAGGCAGGCATGTAGCCTGTGCTCAGGGGCACGTCCGGCTAGATCTCTAAGGGGGCCTTTGTCCAACCATGAATTTAGATATTCTGGTTGCCTGATGCTGCCTTCAAGGCTAATAGAATCCTGCTTCTAGAGTACTGTAGCCTCCGCCTTAAATGAATTTTACATGCAAGAACCGAGCTGGGACTCCTTTGGGTACACAGAAGAGGTTGCACCACTGTTGCTTAGGCCTGCTTGTTAATTTCTACCTGGCTGATCTGGGCCTGAGACCCGCTCTTGTTACAACCTGGTGGCTAGGTGGGGAATAGGTAGGCCTCACCTACCTTGGACTAATGGCAGTTACAAGAGAGCCTCGTAAGACTACCTGACCAAATTGACCTTGGTCAGTTCACAACATTATGGATCATAATTTATTTTTCCAAACCCATTTCAACAGACATTTAAAATGCTTCTAATATTTTGCCTTTACATTAAACATTGTAGTGCCATCCATTTCACAAAATGTTTGCATAAAATTTTTTAACATAATAATTGCATACTATTTCATTGAGGCGATGCATCCAAATTTATTGATCTAACCCCCTATTTTTGTATCTTCGGTTTTGGCAGAATCCAAATCAGAACCTGGGTCTGGCTGATGGAAGCCCAAGGCTTTTCTAATGCTTTTAAACAGAATTTTCTGGAAGATGGAACCTGGGAGTAAAGTGCCAAGGAGCTAATAATGGATGTTGTTCTTTTCCCAGTTCCTGTTTGGGGATTCCATCCAGGACCTCAATTGACTTTTCACCTCTCTGGGTCTGCTTAAAGTGATTCCCCACCCTTGTTACAGGTATGATTTTCTGAACAAACGTAAGAAATCCTGTTGTTACAGAATCTAATTTTCAAACCCAGGAAGGTGTGCAAAGCTCAGGTCGTCAGTATATGGAGTTAAATATAACCTCACGCACTGAGCTATATATTTAACGTCCTAATTAATAATTCAGAGCATCAAGTGCAGTGTGGAAAGATATTATGTCTGCACTGCCTGTTTGTGGGAAAATCTGCTACCTTAAGTGCATTCCACTCACCTTTCACCCACCAACCAAAAAGCAAACCAGAGACATTTGCCAAGAAGTGGCAAGCATATATTAATAACAAAGGGCAGGCAGGAAGATAATTATTCTCATTTACCGGTGATAACACTACTGAATAGGGAAGGACTTCTTTAAATTCTATTTTCTGAGACAATGGAGATTTGATGTGGATTTTTGCCTTTGTTATAGTGTTTTATAGTCTGTGTTCCTAAGAACTGGGTCAGATTTTGCATTATGTCTGTAATTTATTTTGGAGTGCCTGATATTTACATTCCTATAATGCCATGCTAAATACAGGAGTTTTTAAGTTAGAGGAGGTTTTTTTTTTAATTGAAATAACAACTCTCCCCCCTCCATACCATACATTCTATACACAGTTCAATGTAACTTAGTTTTTTCAAAATGAATTCATCTGTAATTTCCCCTCCTGCAGATTTCATCTTCCCAATCCACATACCTTTTCTCCCCTGGCCCAAGGCAGCCAAAAGTACGTTCTATCTTTTCTGATCCTCCAGAGTAGTTTATCATTCTTTACCTTACACAGCAAGGCGCTTCCTTAGTTGGGATTTTAATTTGTTTCTAGGTAAGAGAAGTTGCTTGTTAAACGCTGTCTGGGTCCTGTTTATAAGTTTATCCAGTACAGCTTTATTTGTAATTTTAAAAGATTGCAAATAGCCTGAAAGTCTACCAATTAGAAGACTTTCAGTTAAATAACTTACAGTACATTCATGCTTTGGAATACTCTGCAGCTGTAATAAGAGCAGAAAGCCCTATGGATTGATTGTAAAGATATCCTGTTAGGTGGAAAAAAAAAAAAAAGGAAAAGATATCCTGTTAAGTGAAAAAAAAATCAAGGAGCAGAACACTGTGTATTGTATGCTACCATTTATGTAAAAAGGAGGGGAATACACACACACACACACACACACACACACACACACACACAGAGAGAGATATTGGCTTGTATGGACATACAAATATTTCTGAAGGAAATACAAGAAACTGATAAAATTGGTTGCTTTTGGGGAGAGGATCTGGGTGGCTGAGAACAGGGCTGGAAGGAAGACTTTCTCTTATATATCCTTTGATAGCTTTTGAATTTTGAACCATGCAAATGTATGAGCTGTTTGAAAAATAAATGAACAAGATGAAAAGTAAAAAGCAAACAAAAGGGGCTTCCCTGGTGGCGCAGTGGTTGCGCGTCCGCCTGCCGATGCAGGGGAACCGAGTTCGCGCCCCGGTCTGGGAGGATCCCAAGTGCCGCGGAGCGGCTGGGCCCGTGAGCCATGGCCGCTGGGCCTGCGCGTCCGGAGCCTGTGCTCCGCAACGGGAGAGGCCACAACAGTGAGAGAGGCCCGCATACCAAAAAAAAAAAAAAAAAAAAGATAGGTATTTGTGGATTTGAAGTATTTGTGGATAAAAGAATATGATTGGCTGGGATTTGCTTCAAAAAATTCAGTAGGATTCTATAAGGGAAAAGAATCTGAAAAAGTATATATATATCTCTCTCTATATATCTATATCTGAATCACTTTGCTGTACACCTGACATTGTAAATCAACTATACTTCAATTTTTTAAAAAGTAAAATGGGTTAGGGAACTCCCTGGCAGTCCACTGGTTAGGATTCCGCACTTTCACTGACGAGGACCCGGGTTCAATCCCTGGTCGGGGAACCAAGATTCCACAAGCCACACAGCATGACCAAAGATAATAATAATAAACTTTAAAAAATAAATACAATTGCTTATATATAAAGCCAAAAAAAATTCAGTAGGGAGGAGGTGGGGGAAGGAAAAAGTGGGTGGAGTATAGATGAAGCAAGATTGGCCGTAAATGGATACTAATCACGCCGGGTGATGGGTACTTGGGGGTTCATTATGCTTGCTAATCTCTCTCCTTTTGTGTAAGTTTGAAAATGTTAAATGTTAAAAAAACAAAGGCCACGTGAACTTATTTAACCCCAAACTGGTAAAACCTGTCCTACCAAGTTTGCATCTATACTGTTTGTTCCTGGGCTAGGTTGATCTTTTTGATCTCCTCAGCTCCCTGAAGTGAAGAGCTTGTTTAAACAGCTCTCCAGCTCGGCACCTGAGTTTCTCGCTGGGCACATGGAGGCAGCAGAGGATAGAGGTTTAAAGGAAGAGTCCTGGGCACACGGCCGGAGCTCCCATCTGGGCCCAGCCATTTAGTAACTGGGCAAGTTACCTAGCTTCTCCCTGCCTCAGTTTCCTCATCTGTGCAACAGGAATAAAGAAAATAATCTACCCCACAGGCTGTTAAAAGGATTAGAACAAGATGCTATACAGAGTTTTAGTATAATGCTTGATATATAAAAAGGCTCAAAAATGTTGATTATTATTAATATTAGGCACTCAAAGAGTATTTATTAAATATGAATGCCTGGGTGAATAAAGGCAAGTGAGAGACAGGATTATTACCAAATCTATCATCTTGTGATTTGTCTTATTTTTAAAAATGTATTCGAATAGCACAGGGAATTATCTCCAATACTTGTAATAACTTATAATGGATAAGAATCTGAAAAAGAACACATATGTATATATATGTATAATTGAATCGCTTTGCAGTACACCTGAAACTAACACATTGTAAATCAACTATACTTCAATTTAAAAAATTTAAAAAAACATATTTGATATTTTCTAATGTCTTTAGTTTTCAAAGAAAGCTTTGAAATTAGTTAAAATCTGCCATCCTTTTTTGTGGTTTAACTTATATTTATTTTGGGGTCTTATTGGCAATAATAGTGGGCATCCGGAAGAATTCATTGTGAAAATGTATTATTCAGCATATACTTTTTGGTCTTCTATAGTCTCAAACTTCAAGAATTTCTTTTTTTTTTAAGAGGTAAATATGAATTTTAGATGGCAAAATGTTTTTTTTTTGTTTTTTGTTTTTTTTTTGTGGTACGCGGGCCTCTCACTGTTGTGGCCTCTCCCGTTGCGGAGCACAGGCTCTGGACGCGCAG